>NW_025766167.1:0-61832 GCF_003918875.1 Haliotis rubra | reverse complement strand
CGACCCAGATCGACACTCGAAATTAGGTTGAACAACGGATCTACATTCACTCTTTGATGGCAACCGTGTGTATCGCAGAAACCTCGTATATACCTGGTGGTTAATTGTGGTATTTTAATAATGTACAAGACTCCTGCCATTTCAACCCTGTGTAGAAAACCCACAAACATAAATAAATAATCATGGATTTGTTGTTGTAACTCCAGTTAAGTATTTAATCAACAATGCACACAGGTTTATTATACATGGTGTGTAAACATACTGACTCAACAACACGTGACAGATATTGAAGTATTGAGGAGTGGTATGATCCTGCTACACTGGACTGGATGGACATCCCTGGCAGTGATTATAAAGCGGGAAAAACTTGTTTACACGACGATCACTTTGTCCGCTCCACCAACAGATTCGTTGTGTATGGTTTTTAATTCGACATTTTTAATGGAGGCTACCATTCTTGAAGTTGACCCATCGAACCAATAATGCAAGCCAGTTGCAGGTAGGTTGTACTTTTGATTTTGGAGAGAAAAACAGAATGAAACTTAAGCACGAGCTAAACGTACGTTGTTTTCATAGCGTGGAACTGGTAATAATCTGCAGATTTAAGCTTGTACTGAATTGGGAAAAGACACGTTAGAACAGTGTGGCAAAACAAAACTCATATCTTAGTTTGAACATGTAGGAGCGGATATATCAAATAGACATAGATGCACAAGGGGTCATGATTTAATGCAGGAGCTCAGAAATATAGAAATGTATAAATAGGATTCTGACACGAACGGTTTTGATTGCCCTCACTTATCGGCAACTTTATAAGTAATTGAAGTGTAAAGGAAATTAAATCAAGAACATTTTGTCATTACTTGTGTATTGAATAGTTACCATGTCTTTTTCACATGTTGAATATTCAAACTGCGGTCACTGTGTATTGGATACTTACGATGTTTTATGGTAAAATTCAGAGGACATCATGAGTGAAGTGTTTGTGTGTGAAGTGGTGAAAGAGGATGCGTGCATGTAGTTACTGGCTGTGTCAGCTTGCCCAATACCGTACGCACTAACTCCAACGTCTGTCACCCTTTCTCACAAATGTAACTAAATGTAGCTCATTGTGCCTATATTAACTGTTATGATTGCTTTTTCAGCAAGTCGTATATTCCTTACGATGTTTTTTCACACTTTGAATACAATATTCATATGTCAATGCCATTCAGGAGACATCCTGAGTGTTTGTGTGTGAAGTGATGAGAAAGGATGCGTGCATTCAACGATCAGTTATATCATCTTTCACCTGTTGTACACTTACTGCAGCGTTTGTCTCCCTTTGTCACTGACCTCTAACCCCAGAATCAATTTTATATCCGCCTTTTCACTCGCTTATCTACGCTACACCTCTTCAGTTGTACATTGACTCTAAGGGACCGTCCATAATTTATGGCTAGAGGGGGATGAGGGTTTGATCTGATGATTTTAAGTGGGGTCACCCATTTTGTTTTGGGGAGCTAGGGGGTCATGAAGTTTTTACACACGTAATAAGAATAATAATAATAATGTGTCCATTTATATAGCGCCAAACTCCACACTAGGTATGCTCATAGCGCTAACAATCAAGGCCATTATTACCCCGGATAACCCAAGCTGCCTGTTAGGCGCTAGAAGGTTATAGTCATATGACTTTTTTCCACCGGGTACCCATTTTCCTGCTGGGTGAACAGACAATTTTGAACAAACTCACTTGCCTAAGGTGAGACCACATGTGTCACATGTGCTTCGTTGTGGGGCAGGACTCAAGTCCTAGAAACTCTCAGGAGTCAAGCTGCCAAACACGGTCACCCATCCAAAGACTCTCCGAGGTCGACGCTGCTTAACTTCACCGATTTGTGACCTGAGCTTTAAGCACAGGACCACGCGCCACCACGTACTAAGGGGTGGGGGTGGGGTGGGGGTTTAGCGGTTTGGTACATAAAATATGTCTGCACAACAATCATCATCACCCTCCTGGCCATGGATCATGAACGGTGCCTCAGACGCGTATACATTTTCACAGGACTGTATAAACGCTAATCCAGACGTATAACGACAAATATGTTCTAAATACTCGGGCGATCGTTGTTTAAGACCACATATAGAAATATGCTATCCATAACTGGCATGTGTGTGGCCAGCGTAATATTCAAGTCGCCTGTTTGCCTTACGACTGTGCCTTGTACTTTATTTCACTATACAATATTCGCATGACAATGGTATATCTAATAGAGGTGTAGACTATACAGCTGAATATTTTTTGACTGTTTAATCAATAATAATTTATCAGATATTTGTATTTTACTTCTGTTGAAATTAATTTTATTCTCTCCGGAATCCACTTGTGATATATAATGGACATGAGTTGCTACAAAAGGTTAGATTTATTTCACTTTTACTACATACGCAGACCTTTCAGGAGGAGGGCTTCCAGGAGTCAGACTGATGGGGTTCGGATCGACAGGGGTTATAACTAAAGGAGTTCGGACTACCAGGGCTTCATATCGACTTGGTTCAAAACTGACGGGATTAAGGCAAATGGGGCTTTAGATTGCTTTGAAGGAGGATTTGATATACTTGGCGATGATTATGGTAATACTACTAATTTTATTGCTACATTTTAGCAACTGTTTCACTTTATTATTATATTTATCTTCTCATTGTTTGTGTCAGTCATATTCAGTAAAATATTTACCTGTATTACTTTGGATATATGAATAGGTATTGGAACTCAATATTGATCAAATCAATTTCAGAGAGTCTGATAGCTCGTAGTATCCACAGTCAATACTGACATTAGCATAACTGCCTATTTTTGTGAACAGGTATTCTGAGCATAGAGAGTTATTCTGTAAGTCCCGATGCAAAATATCCAAGTATATTTCGTAACCCAAAGCAGTTTTGATGTTACGATAAAATTATACGATGATAACTTGTCCATTCCTTTCTCGTATGTAATCTTTTAAACTTATATGAAGCATTTTGTTATAATGTCCAATGTGTGTCTTTAACATTGTGCAATTATCTGTTGACCAAAACCCCTTTCTAGTTGTAGTAAATCCTGCATGTTTATAATGTAATCCAGCCCATCGCTGGAATCAGATGATGTTGTTTCGATGGTCACAAGCGCCGACAACGGCGACCCACACGAATCTGACGATAAGCCAGAACCTACACCTCCCCCTACTGTCAGCCAAATGAGAGCTTATATGGACTGTATGATCAATTATGTCGAGTGTGTTGGAGATGCCAAGAACTTAGAGACAATGGTCAGCATGCGTGCATCTTTCAAGCCACTCTCCAAGCAGACTGTCATTGGCAATTTCTTTCAACCCGAGTGAGTTTCTGTGTTTTCATTGTTACATATACTGTATCCAGACATTATTATATGCCTTGATTGTTTGATTGATTGTTATATTAATATTCGACTTGTTATGTATACAAACTGTGATAAAGTCATTTGATACATGTATACGTTCTCATGTTCTTGGGGCGGTGGGGGTAGCCTAGTGGTTAAAGCTTTGGCTCGTCACGCCGAAGACCCGGGTTCGAATCCCCGCAAGGGTACAATATGTGAAGCCCATTTCTGGTGTCCCCCGCCGTGATGTTGCTGGAATATTGCTAAAAGCGGCGTAAAACCAAACTCAGTCAGTCAGTCAGTCATATGTTCTTGTCTCGGTATGTCAAAGGGAAGTAACTCTACAGTAGTGGCGTCCAGAATGGTTCGTTTCAGTAGTCCGTCCGTTTCACTATCCGAACGTTTTTGATGAAAAACGGAAGTGTTCGGATTAACGAGGCCCGACTGTACTTTTTGTTTATGTTGTAGGTTCTCCGAGACACAGGAGACACAGGAGCTTGAAGATATGAACTGGTTGTAACTTTGAAACCAGTGAGTTAAATTCCATGTGGACTGGACGCTGTGAAACCTTGCGTAAAAAAAAATATGATATCATTGTTTAACCATTGATGCTGATTGCTCAAAGTGTATAACAATGAATCATTTCTATGTGTTTGTTTGTTCATTGTTTAACGCCAGACTCACATCTATGCGTGAACCACTTTGGCGAGCCGTGATTACTCGAGACTCTGACCCGGGTCTTCACGGGGATATGCGGACTGCCGATGTATTGGTTGTCGTCGATAAACGAAATAAATCAGTTACAATGAATTTGGATACAAGTAGGCAAGGTAGGTGGGCGCAGGTGGTCCAGTTGTCTGTTGAAATATGTGTCCAATGGCGGACCAGTCAATTATGGTCGTAGGTTCGAATCCCGGTTCGCCATGACCATGTTTCTGTGTTTGTTGATATGTCATAGCCTTGCTTGTGCGTTTCATCAAAGTGACAAGTATCCAATGCTTGCATCACAACGGGGTTTAACTGTGTGAAACCAAACTCACTGACCAACTAAAGCACACAGGGGTCAAGGCAATGTAGTGACCAGTAAATGTGAGCAATGGTACCTGCGTCAGTGGTATTTTACTGAGGTAATCAGAGTCAGGCACCTAATCACCAACACACAAAGTCGGTGATCTAACCCACTCAGCCCCCGCATTAGAAGGTCGGACAACTGCTAGTCTATATCACGTATTTTGCGTGCCTCTGATCAATATAACTTGGCACACGCTGGGTAGTTTCGAATCCACATGGAATATTCAAATATGAATGTAAATGAAAGGGTGTGTTTTCAATGTAGTGATAAGATTGAGGATGAACGCCATGTACTGTTTGAATGTCCGCTGTACGATGATCTACGTGAAAGTTTATATGGCCATATGTGTTTCAGCTCTCCCAACTTCCTAGATTTATGTGATAATGAAAAAATAATTTTACTATTTAAAGGACATGTTTATTTTACAGCCAAAACCTGCTTTTATATACTTCAAAGAAGAAAACATCTTTTATACGGCTAATTTCATATTGTTACTTTTATCATATATGTCACTTCTAAGTAATTGTCTCTCATAACCCTTAAAGGGTGGCTCATTTTATGTATATGTGTGTATATATCTGTACTTTTACATGAGGTGAGACTTAAATAAAATATCTGTCTGTCTGTCTGGAACCAACCGAACAAAGTACTTGCATCTGTTCTTCACTGAGAAAGTGTTATCTAAATAGTCACGGATGTTGTAAAAGAAATTGGTTGATATTTGTTTATATAATGTCAATAACAACATTTGTCTTAAAGCGTACTGTCATGTGTACAGAATTACATACTCACAAAATGTCAGAGTTATTTCAATGTGGAGTCTGTACAATCTGACAGAGAACGTCAAGACATGCCACAACAGTCACACCTCCCATAAAACAGGGCACTTCTACAGGGTCTACCTGGCCCCAGGGAGGGCTGTCAGGGGGGACAGAAGGACGGAGGATGGGAAACTGTTCCTACTCAGAACGACCCGCTGGAATTCGAAAATAAGGGGATCCATCTGTTTTTCTAACAGATCTATGTGACACATCTTTGTAATGTCTGTCCCCGAGATTCAGTGTATGAATTAAGTCTGAAAAGTCACTGGCCAGGAGGGCTTGTAAAGTAACAATGTTGCCAGCCCACATCATACTTCACTGGCCCTGCAAAATATCAATATCAAAATGCGCATTGGTCAGAATTGGTGTGATGTTTGGTAGCTGAAGACGTTAAAAGATACATTTGTATTGTAATAGTTCTAAACCTCTTTGCGCAACGCTACTAACAGGCTAATTTAGCGACCTATGTGTGACAAGAGATAATAAATATCACAAAAATCTTGCGGATGGACTTTTAAGACCTTATTACTTGATTTCATCATATCCGTGTGCATTAAATAAAGAACAAATCATCTGAGACTTTAAGCTCGCCAGTCGGGACAGCTTTAAACATTATATTACTGGCCCGATTCACAATCAGCTAGCATTTGGCTAGCGGGCCAGTAGCTATTTTAAACACTGCCGAGATTCATCGTAAGCTCAAAAGCATATATTTTTACACAAAACCAAACTTCTTTAAAATATATTTACTTTTTTTTGTAGTCGAAACCTAGGAGCTGTACGAAAATTATCCAAAATGTGTTATCTTACTTTCTTATACAAACAACATATTTCAAAAGCGAATAATGTGCTCAGATATTTGTCCGAACTGAACAACTGAAGTATTTGATTTTCGTAATGGCGCATTGTCGTGGATATCAATGTTTATTTATAATGCCAACGAGCGACATCGGGGCAACCCAACCATATTCAAAGTCAACACATTTGGCATTGTCGTCCTATCTAAAATGTATAAAAGAGGGTTTAATATGCTCGACATCGCGTTTGTGCCACAAACCGTCATACACTTAAAAGACAAAATATTATGGATGTCAACTTCTTCTTTATTGTATGCACAACGTTCCTGGCCTTTTCCTTGCCCCTTCGTCAGGTGAATGCCACCAACCTCTATATGCCTGTCAAGAAGCTCACCATACAACCTGTTAATGTTGTATAATCGCGCAGTACCTATTCATGTAATACGTATTATGACCGGAAATAGCTACAATTCATTTTAGGAATGAGACAAACTGTTAAAACTATGAATATAAAATTAAAGGTATTTATATCATTATTAATTCTGCACACTGACGTGGTATGAGCAGCCCATGTGCTCAAACGTGGAATATTACATCGTATTCAGAATTTTGAAAAAGAATACAACCGCTGCTGCTTCATCTGCTTAGTTTATTTCTGTCTTTCCTGTTAGCTGACTAACCCACCCAACAATAATCCACCTACATGACGAACGTCTGTAAGAGATCGAGTCTGGACCAGACAATCCAGTGACAGTCATCATGAGTTTGATTTTCGTAACTTAGATACGAAAACCTGCTTCCAACCAAGTTATCGTGCCAGACCACCAATCCATTTCGTCGCCACATACGGGTACCTATATTCTTAGCCGGAAGCGCGGAGGGGAGACAAGCATGGGTTGCTGGGGGCAGAATTCGTATACGGAAGCGCCGCAGGGGGACAGGCATAGGTCGCTGGTGGTGTAAGTGAGGGGGCTATGGTGTAAGTAGTATTTCAGCAATATCATGGCGAAGAAGACCACACACATGGCTCATAAGTTGGGATTAAACCCAGTCCTTACGTGTGACGAACGAACATTTTGAGCAGTGGGCTACCCTACAGGCCTTGCTGGTTGTATCCAGCGAAGACATCGAGTGGTTAGATCCGGTCGACTGCGTGTTGTCACAGCCCGGCTGCGTTGTGTCTATCACTGATTTACCTGACCCAGTCTCTATTATTTTGATGCTGATATTACGTTGTCGTAATGAAGCTGTCCGTGGATTGTACCTATTAAATTCCCCCACAACCATTACGACAGACAAGGGCCGTCAAAACAGTTTGTCTATGGAGAGGCTAGGCTGCATGGATGTATGCAGAAACATTTCAGTTTCAAGGCGACATCGCTGCTTGAGCAAGATCAAATGTTTAACAGGAACCATCGTACATGAAGTTCGGTTAATCACAATGAATGACTGCAGTCGAAGGGAAGTAACTCTGGAAAAGAGCTGTCGAGTTTGCGTTTGAGACACTGTTGTCGATTACTTGCAAACCTACATCACAAGCAATCAACTATCTCCCTGAAATATATGTGCATACGTCAAGTAGAGTAGTGTGAGCAGAGATGGCCCTGAGTCACGGCTTTTTAATGAGACAGACAGACTTTGTTAAAAAGTCATAATTGTCCCTGGTCGAGTAAAGATTATGAATTGGAGATTTTACGTGCGCTTTACGACATAATACTCCTCGCAAGAGGAGTGATTTAACCGAAAGATAAGGCAACCCAGGCGTTACTGTTGAGTAACTAACTTTTGTATGAATTTTGAATTTGTTTGTTATAATCAGCGCTTGACAAACATATTTCGCTAATTGTCTTTGATTGAGTATACTTTCACATTGATATAATCCCATAGATTTAGCACTGGCGGTTTTAAGTAATAATATTGCTTAATATACATGTACTGACATCTTAACTGTTTGTAAAAAGACCAGAACAGAACAAATTTGTATTCGTCTTCTATATGATTCCTATTAAATTTTAAACAGAATTTTTCACAACGGGGGATTTTATTGTTCCATGTCTATCTGTTTCTATGTGTAGGGAATGATAGGTTAATCTTAATCTTGCAGTGTACATCTATTTTTATGGCTTAAAACTTTGCAATGTTAACCACCCAGAACAAACTTAACTTTAGAATCCTTATAAAAGTTTATAAAGCGAATTAGATTGTTTTACATTTTGGTACCAGGTTGGCATCTAAGTAACTTCTAGGCACTGTTTTATTACAGCAAAAACGTATGAGTATTGAATTTAAAGGGAGATAACCAGAGCTGGTAGAAGCAATTTTCAGATCATCGATTCTTTTATGTAGTTTGTTTGTTTATTGTTTAACGCTACTCTCAACGATATTCCAACTATATGGAATATAGATAACTAGATAATTGAATCTGGACCAGATAATCCAGTGATCAACAGCATGAGCATCGATCTACCCTATCCCGTTGCACACCTCTTACCACAAGCGTGGGTTGCTGAAGATCAATTCTAACCGGGATCTTCTTGAGTTGTGTATATATGTAACAATTCGAATTACTCGAGATACTGCCTGCATTGACAACGATCAGTCGTAAACAACGCGCTGAACCAGAGGAACGGTGTGATAAGCTTTTGGAGCAGCATGAACGAAGTGACTCTATCCGTTGAAATTAGTTAATCAAATCTGCTGTTTTGTGAGTGATGTATACACAAAGGGAACAACGGCTTCTCACTTGTGCAATCCTCAGAAAACAAAAATTCTTTTTAGTAATACTCTTGAAATAAAGCCCACGTACCTTTAACCTTTCCAGCTTTCAAAGAGTGTAGCTATAAACCGACTGATCTTACATTTCTCAGAGAAATACTGAAAGGTTCAAATATTTCACACTGGACACAAACACTTCACAGGTGACATTTCTCCCCGCAAAATGAAAACTCTTTAAGTTTAAATTCCAAAATATCACCAGTTCAATCTTTGATTAACTCTCTTTACTTGAAAACTATATATTTAAAAATATATAATGCAAATGGCCCATGCAGCGCGTGATGCAGCTATTTTGATCGCTGCACTATTTTGATCCTGTGTCCGACGTGTTGCCATGGAAACGCAAAAGAAATATTAAAAATATGGCTAGTAATGCAAGTGTAGGATTTAGGTGATGTGTGTAAAAAGTTGCACAATCAGCACAACACGGCTTACGTGTTATTCTCCCGAAACGGATCTAACTGCGCTCTTGATATGAGCAGACCACTAGCTCATGAACTAGCTTAGCTTGCAATACCTTCTACCATACGGTAATATCCTATATTTTCTGTTTTAAAAGCAATCCTTTGTAAGTAAACTCTCAACAACAACGTAATTAAAATCTCCAGATGGCTTTTGCAGAGGTGCACATGTAAACATGCATTCAGTTGTTTGGACTGACTGGTTTCTGAGGTGCATGATATGTTACTTCATGGGATTTGATTCACTTACTAGCTCAACACACCAATAAACCCTCTTATGTGACGTAAGGATGTGACTGTGGTGTAAATATTACCTCTTTCAACTTGAACTTTGTACTCCCCCACCTAGGAGGATAAATAAAGGATATATATATATGCCAAATGAGAAGAAAGCGACCCAAAGGGAAGAGGAACCTGTAGAATGTCTTTTCGAATACGTGATTTTGTCATTGGCAGAACTAACAAATAGACTTGGAATAAACCCGTTCTGTCCCAGCCAGCTGTCACCCAAAGTGTGAATGCCCTGAATGAAACGTTTATGGTTGTTCTCAATGACAAGGTTCCAATGACAATCATATTATTACATAAATTACTTAATCAATGAGCCTTATATATAGTAACATAATGCCACATATACTAACGGAAAAACGTAACTGCGCATAACATACAATTCCATAAAATAAAAGTTATTTGAAAAGTTATAAAAATAATCCTATATAACCATGAAGCAAAGCACTTTGCATGGAATTTGATGTCACGTACTGCGCTTGGCACGAGCACTCTGTGCACAATGAACTTACTCACTTTTCGCATGCTTTTTGACACCTGAAGTACACACACTTAATATTGAAATTGATTATTCTCTAGCCTCTGACTGTTGTGGAGAACACTTCAATTTCAACCTAAACTGCGAGTACGTCATACCACGGCTTAGAGAAAATCAGCTTCTTAGAAATTGGTGTCCACCGAAACACGATCTCATCTCTATGGAGACGTTTTCAACATAATGGGAACACGCGGGATTTGCCTCGGACCGAGCGTCCACGCGTGACGTCACGTCAACAAGACAACCACATTTGGCTTTCCCATCTAAAGAATCGATTCCAGACTTCCTGTTTGACTGCTCGGACCATTCCTAGCTTACGTCAAATCAGTTCCAAGGCCCCGACAGCCTGCAATACGTCCAAATTTGCTCCAACGTCACAGACAGGCACGTCTTGCCTGGTGCAGGCAGCATCTACGGTAAAGGTGACGAGATTGGGATGGTGTTTTGTTCACTGACGAGTCGAGATTTGATCTGGACAGCTCAGATGGCAGAGCAAGGGAGTACAGACGGCAAGGGGAACGGTATTCAACGTCGACAGTTTGGTGGCGAGCGTTATGGTATGGGGAGGCATCACATCTCATGGTCGGACACAACTTGTCACTGGCAATCTGACAGGTCTGTGATAAAGGGATGAGATCATTGGGCTTCATGTGCAGCCGTTCATTCGAAGACAGAGACATAACTTCACGGTTCACATGTCGCTCTGTGTTGTGCCAGATTTTCTGAGACAGCAGAACTTTCCGGTATTTCCATGGTCAGCTGTTTCTCCGGACCTGTCCCTTATCGAGCACGCCTGGGATGAAATGGATCGACGTTTACGTCAAGCTCAAAATAAACCATTCACGTTAGTGGAATTGGGACTAGCGTTGGTTCAGACATGTAACAACATTCCCCAAGCTTTCTTCAAACGCTCTGTGTCGTCAATGCGTCTTCGTTGTCAAACCTGCATCAACGCCAATGGTAGACACACACGATACTGGATTTGTAAACTGACTTTGTCACCACATTTCTTCAAGGGCGTGTCGGGATGCTTACTGTCAAACTATACGGATGTCGATATTATCCTGCCATCAGTTAAACAGTGATTAAGGAAAACACCACAAATTGTGTTATTATCTTTTTACATTAAAAAAATGGCATAACATCAAATAATGCACAGTTACTTTATTCCAGTAGTATATGTTATATCGATGAAAACAGTAGAAGGTTGTCCATATAGAAGATGCTTTCTGCAATTCAGGATTAAAGAGCTGTCTTTGGCAAGAATAACCCACATACTGGCATTACTGAATATAAACCAAAGTTTGTCGATGCCAGGTTTTATATATAGAACGCCAGTATAAAAGAATACCCAGTCTTGACTACCCTCATAAAGACCCGTGAAGATCCGGGTTAGAACTGATCTTCAGTAGCACATGCTTGTAGTAAGAGGCGAGTGACGGGATCGGGTGGAAAGGCTCGCTGACTTGGTTGACACATGTCATCGTATCCCAATTGCGTAGATCGATGCTCATGATGTTGATCAATGTATTGTCTGATCCAGACTCGATTATTTACAGACCGCCGCCATATAACTGGAATATTGCTGAGTGCGGCGTAAAACTAAACTCACTCACTAACTATCCTCATAAACAAATTCCGTCGTCTACGCTGTCATTGCAGTGAAAACACTTTCTGTTTTGGGCAGGTATACCTCCTTCGACCGGTGTCCACTCAAACAGGAGCCGCGACACACCTAAACTTGGCTAGTGTCAATCTATAGTTTCTTGTCATTCTGTTTAATACATATTCTCCTGTCCACATACTTGGAACCTTGGTACACTGTCAATTTATTAAGTCCATTGTGTCTCTCTTCCCTTCTTTAACATACCACCCCAGCGTGTATTTGTCATAACCATTTTCTACCTGTGTACTTACACAGGATTTATGTATAACACCTGCGTATAACTGTGTCCTAAATCCATATTACTTACGTTTCATGCTACAATACTGCGTAGCTATCAACCAAGTCATACACATGTTGGTTTAACCTATACTCGGTATATTCCTAAGGCGACACAATTGTCTTGCAGTCCATGCAGGAAGCAATAGTACTGTAAGTCCCCATGGTACCTAGCATGGTGATCTACCTTCAGTTGCTGGCGACCTCTAGCCATTGTTATGTTGTAATGTCCTAAGTAGTATATACTTTTAAGTCCCATGCTAGTTTTAAGTCTCTAACTGTGATATTCTAGTTGTTTTACTGTCCTTTGTGGCCAGATTTTAAAACATAACATCATAAATTATTTAAGTCTGACCTATAAAGTCACGGTATGGCTGAAATATTGTGAAAGTGATTATAAATTTTCACTCACTCACTCAATTGTCTTGCTACACTTTTCCACTGTCTGAAAGTAGACGGTATCCTATATATCCATTTAATGCGACATCAGGGGCATATGTACCCAAATGAATATTAACTTTACAATGCACTGTATGCAATGGTGATAAACACAATTACTTCAAACAGCTGCCCCCTGGTGAAGCACTGACCACTCCACACTATCGTACAATATGGAATAACTTTGGAAAAGCATACACCTTATGGTCTTCACATTGGAAATTAGCAATCTGAAAGCCTTATAAGTGAGTGATTGAGTTTACTTTTACGCCGCACTCAGGAATATTCAAGCTATATGGCGGTGGTCTGTAAATACACGAGAAAGCCTTATAAGTGAGTGATTGAGTTTACTTTTACGCCGCACTCAGGAATATTACAGCTATATGGCGGCGGTCTGTAAATACTCGAGAAAGCCTTATAAGCAGACTTCACTGTCATAGGGGCTATTGCTATAAAATCTATGTGGTGTGTGAACAGTAGACCATGATAATTAAGGGACCGTTTATAATTTTTGGCTGGGGGTGATGATGATTTTTTTGGGGGTTTCACCCATTTTGTTCTGGGGAGGTAGGGGGTCATCAATTTTGTACACATGTTTCTAGGGGGTCAGCAATTTTGTACATAAAAATATTTAAAAATTATGCTTTAAAAATATGGAAAGGAGAGGGGGGGTAATTGACTTTGTACATGACATGCAGGGGGGTCACTTACTTTGTGCATAAACTTAGGGGGGTCTTTCACATTGTATATGCTTCTCCATAAAAATCATCATCCCCCCCACCACCACCCCCCTAGTCAAAACTGATTAACGGTCCCTAAGCTTACTAACAATGTCTAAACCCTTATTTCCAATGATATTGTCGATGGCATCAACAGCAATATTCGTTTTTTTGCTGATGACACATCAGTGTATATAGTTGTAGAAGACCCAGACAAAGCTGCAAGAACTTTGAATAATGACATCAATCGTATTTCTGTTTGGGCCGATATGTGGCAAGTAAATTTTAAATCCAACCAAAACTGAAACGATTTTATTCTCCCGCAAAGTAAATCCCTCTGTATGTTCACCCATAGAAATGAAAGGAACTCAAGTAAATGAAATACTTTTCCATAAACATTTAGGTGTTTATCTTCAAAAAGATTGTTATTGGAAAAAACAAATTGAAGAAATAGTAAAGGTTGTAAGTCCTATGGTAAACTGTTTAAGAAACTTTAAATATAGATTAACTAGACATACATTGGAATGTATGTATACCTATTATATACTTCCACACTTCCATTATTGTTGTCAGTTATTGGACAACTGTACGAAAGAACAGTCTATGATTCTTGGAAATGTACAATTAGACGCTCTAAGAACGAGTTGTGGAGCCGTGAGAGGAACTAGTCATGAAAAACTCTACAAGGAGACCAATTTCATACCATTAGTTAAGCGTAGAGAAATGAAAAAACTTACTTTATTTTACAAAATGAATAATAACCTTACTCCAAACTACTTATCTGATTTAATTCTAGAACATGTTTCAGTTTTAAGTTCTTACAATTTGAGAAATACTGATAGTATACGCACAATTCTTTGCCATACAGACTCGTATGCACGTTCCTTTTTACCAGACTCTATACGTTTGTGAAACAATTTACCAACCGAAATAATTAACTCACAATCAGTAAATTCGTTCAAAACACGGTTACAGGCCAAACAAGGAAATATTCTCTTTGATAAAAACTTTGGATCTAGATTTTGTCAAATAATCCATGCTCGCCTCAGTTGGATTGTAGTGACTTGAACGATCATTGTTTATCATATTTCAAATAATCCGAATTGTGCATGTGGGTATCCGTGGGAGGATTCTCTCCATTACTTCTTTTCTTGCCCTTGTTATGACTTAATAAGATCAGATAAATATTTCTACACTAATGGTTTTGACTTAAATTCAATTCTTCATCGTAATCAAACTTCAAGCAACATCATAAATAAACTTATTCTTGACTCTGTTCACAAATACATACTACTTTCAAATAGATTCAGATTATTCTAAACTGTAACTAGCGGCCTACCTTTAGAATACAGCACCACAAACTTTAAAAATACGTCATAATACCCTTTTACGTAATGTAATGTGATTTTGTTCGAAAGCACGTTCTCGAAACAATGCCTTATGACGCCTGCATGGCAACACGGTTGTCTGGCTCAGCGAGTGCGTATAAGCTCCGCTCACTGGTGTTTCATCTCTACGAGCTATGTCATTGCATAAGCCCAACGATGTTGAGAGTTTCCAGTAGTTGTATACCGGCGGATGCGCAATATTTTGCAAGCACCAGTTTGAAATATTTTTCTTTTTTCACTAATACGCTCATATTTATTTGTATTACGGGCTGCTGAGGTGTTATGTTTTGTGTATTTTGTATTTTTTAATTTTTTTAATTTACATATATATATTTGTCATTCAGTAATTTGCACCATTACATAGAAAAGTGTTTTATTAGTATTTTATTTTTCGAAGCGGTAATAATGCATTACACTAGACACGTCAGTCGTGTTTGCGCCGGTTCGGTCAATGCATTCTATTTATTAGGATTAATTCAAGGGATTGGGGTTAGGGTTAGGGTTAGGGTTAGGGCTAGGGCTAGGGCTAGGGCTAGGGCTAGGGCTAGGGCTAGGGCTAGGGCTAGGGTTAGGGTTAGGGTTAGGGTTAGGGGTAGGGGTTAGGGTTGGGGTTGGGGACCTAATGCAATATATAGTAGGTACATGTCCGGTGGTTCGGTCAATGCATTCTATTTATTAGGATTATTTCAAGGGGTTAGGGTTAGGGTTAGGGCTGAGGGTTTAGGGTTTAGGGTTTAGGGTTAGGGTTAGGGTTAGGGACCTAATCCAATATAGCAGGTACATGACCGGTGTAATACGTGAGTACCATTTGTTGTTTTTCCTTTTTGCATTTTAATACTTTTTTTTCACACAAAAACGGGAAACCAAAAACGTCGAAAGTACATTATGAAATGGGTTAATGTAGAAATTTTGGGCTAATGGAAATTGGTCTGGAATTTGCACTCAAGCCTCTTTCACACACAACATAAATTTTGTAAAGTAATGATTCGAAGGCTAACTCACCCGAGTGCCGTCACTACACATGCTCATGTCTCCCTCGTTCCTTAGTGCGATCCACTTTATCCTTACAGTGTTCCCTACATCACTTTTCTGTCACAAAATCACCGATTTATATAAAAGCGCGTCATTCATGCATGCACCGTGAAATCTACGTCTGACGCCTGACGTCAACAACCCTTTTCAGTTTGAGGCATATCGGCTCATTCCACGCCACACGTTAATTTGTAGATTACGGAATGGGACGAGTGTGCCAAATGGCATCGGATCCATTCGGCAATTGTCCGGAGAATAAAATCACGAGACACCAAGTCTACCCGTAGCATTCGTAATTGTCCGTGACCTATTCGACTCTTTCCGTTCATTTCCGTGACGTCACAGGAATGACTCGATAAATTTGCACATTGTGCAACAGTGTGGACGTAGCTCAGTCGGTTAGCTGTCGAGCTAACAATCCGAAGGTCGCGGGTTCGCGTCCGACGGGTTCTCTCAAACTGGTTGCTTGTCTTAATGACACGTGACCTACGGCAGAGATCGTCCTCACGAGAAGTTGTGGTGCTGTATTCTAAAGGTGCTCCTAACTAGCGAATCATTTAAAGTAATTTTGTAGACTTTTTCCTGTTATTATGCATTTCATGCCTTTGTGGAAATAATTGCTTCTGTACTTTAGTTGAAATTAATTATTGATTGTATTGTATTATATTTTATGGAGCGGCACTCACATAAGCCGTTGGCTAATATTATGTTAATATTTCATGAATAAAATATGTTTATAAAAAATTTTTTTTTTAAATTCCAATATGGACCACAGTCCTAGCCCACACTCACAGCCCATCGTCTATGTCTCCAGAAGTCATCATTACGAGCCGTGCACAATTGGTCTGGACTATTTGGAGTCCCCGTCTTTGGGTCAAAGAAGTTTTTGGATATCAACTTCTTTCTTTGTGAAAAACGACATTTCGGGGTTAATTCTTACTTCTTGTTTAAGTTTTTTTATTTGTTAACCACCACATTCCGGAGTTAATTCTTACTCCTTTTTCAGGTGCTCTTTTTTCGTTGCTTTGTTTGCAGCAAGGCTGTACTGAATGCTAAACCCGTGGATGTACAGTAATTCTGTCCTAAAGAGGCAAGTCTAGATAAGCGGACAAGGACGCCAGTATTTTGAAGGGACAACTTGTTCGTTATATTAATATTTTCTAGAAATTATCATTTACCTAATAAGTGTAACCTTCGTGCACGTCTTGTGCAAGTCTACATGTTGCTCTCAAAAAACTACCTGACAGCGACCAGTGTTTATTTGGGATACGATTTCAGATTCAAGATTCTGTTCTCAATACTAGGCTTTGAAGTGTTGACGAGACTCGGTGTATGGTTTCTCTCAGACGTGGGTAGGTTATTGGGGGTGACTCTGAGCGTCGCGACACAATATGAGAACGGGCAGATGGGAGAGAAACAAGAGGTGGATTTCTGTTGTAATAAGTAAACCCACAGACTATATAAACAATAAAAATGATGTTGGTTAGCTCACTGACGAATTGGCACATGAGCCTTTCCTATATGCTTCTCTGAAGCTCCACCCACTCATGAATTTTAGTGCGCTAAAGCGCTTCCATAGGAGTGGCCCAATATTTGTTTTCGGTTTATGAGCCATATATGTAGATTTGTTTTGTTAGCCAATCAAATGCCACAGAATTGCAATATATTCATACCTAGTTACCTTCCACACCCTGTCAGACGGAGCGTCGTGGCGGCACTAGCGGTACAGACGAAGCTCTGTGACAGTGGGGCGATTGATAGAGGTGGCGCTACTCCTAATGGCTCTTGGAAAAGTTGACGGTATGTTATAGTTTCTCCATTCTTTGTGTTTGTTTAATTTAGGACTATTTCGGTTGGCTTTAGCATTTCTGAACCCTTACCAACAGTCCACTAGAATTCTTTGCTGTAACAGTTGCTATTTAGTACGTTTCTGAAGTCGGAAGTCACAACAGGCTGCTAGCTTTGGAGGTGAAACATCTCATGTTTTGCTGTATGTCATCCGATAGTAAAGTGGGTAGTGAGGTAGCTTTGTCGTTATAGTGTTCTCCCATCACGCTTTCACTTGGGTTTGATTCCCTTAATGGTGTGCCCTGTTAGTCAGGTGCATAATTGCTGTATATACGCTGCTCCGATATGCAGTGTAATAGTGACGTGTTTCAAATAGATTAGCCCGTCACACAATGCAAGAAAGTCAGCCTAACGAAACTCCATGAAAGAACTTTGCTCGAAGCATGTTATTGCCTGACACTGAAGCATTTTGTTGAGTACAGTGTGGCGAAGGGCGGTGAGGTAGCCTAGTGGGTAAAGCGTTCGTTCGTCGCACCGAAGACCCTGGCTCGATTCCCTACATGGGTACAATGTGCAAAGCCAATTTCTGGATTCCCCCAGCCGTGACATTGCTGGGGTATTGCGAAAAACGACACAAATCTCAATTCGCTCACAAGATGGCGTGTGCTGAAGACTCTGCCAAAGGAAGACAATGCCGTTTGGGCGATGTAATGAGAGTGAGTGAGTTTAGTTTTACGCCGCACTCAGCAATATTCCAGCTATATGGCGGCGGCCTGTAAATAATCGAGTCTGGACCAGACAATCCAGTGAACAGCATGGGCTTCAGTCTACGCAATTTGGAACCGATGACATGTGTCAACCAAGTCAGCGAGTCTGACCACCCCGATCTCGTTAGTCGCCTCTTACGACAAGCATGGGTTACTGAAGGCACATTCTAACTCGATGTAACGAGAACCCTCATTGGTTTTAGTTATCGTTTTTACCGTTTCCACGTCACTTTGTATTCGTTGGTAAAAACTATTCACCAGTGATCGATGACTGAGGAACGGAAAATGCCTATTACACGAAATATGCAGACTTTCTGGGGAAACTGGACAATCCGTAGCCTAACTTGTTGGGCGGACTCGTATCCAAATGTTGACTAACCCGTACACAATATCAACCAATCAAATGGATGACTCGTACCCTAAAACGTGATTGTGTACAAAATGAACATTTATATAAGTTGAAAAATGGAACAGCTGTGATTATTGTTTCAAATAACAACACAGTAGTGTAATTATAACTGCTTGATCAAAACTTCCTCTTACACCGACCGACTTCAATAAGAAAATACTTTAAATACTAAAACAACAATATGTCACCACAACAGTTAACTAAAACATCTGTGAGTGGTATTAAGTGGTTGTACACATACAGGGAGATCAAGTTATAGTTGTGTTGTAACGTCATTTGATACAACATCATTGATGGTTGACATTGTAGCAGTACAATCTTTGGAGGTACATCTCCAGAAAAGCAATTCGTCTGCTTTTCTCTTGTTTACTCTGCATCTGTCTTGTTTACTCTGCACCTGTCTTGTTTACTCTGCACCTGTCTTGTTTACTCTGCACCTGTCTTGTTTACTCTGCACCTGTCTTGTTTACCTGTCTTGTTTACTCTGCACCTGTCTTGTTTACTCTGCACCTGTCTTGTTTACTTTGCACCTGTCTTGTTTACTCTTGTTTACTCTGCACCTGTCTTGTTTACTCTGCACCTGTCTTGTTTACTCTGCACCTGTCTTGTTTACTCTGCACCTGTCTTGTTTACTCTGCACCTGTCTTGTTTACTCTGCACCTGTCTTGTTTACTTGCACCTGTCTTGTTTACTTTGCACCTGTCTTGTTTACTCTTGTTTACTCTGCACCTGTCTTGTTTACTCTGCACCTGTCTTGTTTACTCTGCACCTGTCTTGTTTACTCTGCACCTGTCTTGTTTACTCTGCACCTGTCTTGTTTACTCTGCACCTGTAACCTTCAGTACCTACCACCACGTGAAGAAAGAAGGAACTTGTTATCGAACTCTCGCAACTGTGCATGAGCCATTGTGAAAATGATACTAGCTCTTGATGGTATTTATACAATATGTAAGATATGTAAGTGTACTGTGTGGCACTGATTGAGTGAACACAATAATCAGTATCATTATAATCTCAGTGAGATTAACTCAGTAAATGAACTCAGTAAATTCAAATCATATTTCACCACATAGTTCGGACTGTTACAGCACCCAGTGACTTAATCCCTTATAACAACACCGGCAAAACGTCAAGGAGATTGATAACAAAATTCTACCTCACGGGAAAACCCGATATGAAGGGTACGACACTTCGGAGCATATTCTACTCGTTCTCCAGGTCATGCAACTTCCTGGTCCTCGTATTACAGAAGTTGACATTCATACCACACAATCCCAACCCACCCCACCCCATCCACAGTGAGTCAACTCGGTTAATTTATTTTCCAGTGTTTCTTAAAGGCACCTGCAGAGTTATATAACATCACAGTCAGTCGAATTAAGCAAGAAAGGCCACTAGAGGACTAAAAGCACAGATATTAATTGACTTCAATTGCTGATTGTACTTGACCAACTAATGAATAAAAAATAATGCATTATTTAAGATTAAAGGAAATATACGTTTCAGTTATTTTGTCGTCCCCTGAGTTAACAACCTTTGTTCAACTTTGTACATTGTTTCTATGGTGTGAACAGATTTTTGATAACTGGGTTGGGAAGAAGAAAGGATTAGATATTTGCGGGGTAGTCTTGTGGTTAGGGCATCATTTTTTAATGTGTTTCACGAAGGCACCAAAACCCTCCCCCCAAAAAACCCCCCAACTTAATAAAGACAAAAGTTTCTGAATAATGTTCTTGATTCCCATATATTGTAATTCTTATTACAATTTCTCGCGTTCTTTGGCAGCGACTGATTACGAGATAAACATTTTATATGACGAGGCGGTACGTTTTAGGTTCGAGTCGGCGGTGTTGGAATGAAAAAAAGTGTGTTTTGGTTTTTTTTTTAATGTCTTTTTTCGTGTGTGTGTTTTTTTTTGTTTCTTTTGGTGGTGGTGGTAGTGGTGGTGGGGGGCTGTTCTGGTGTCGTGAGACAAAAAATTCAATACATATTTTAGTTCGATATGTAGTAGCGGATATATCCAATAGACTTAGATATACAGGAGTCAGGATTCTTCATTTAATAAAGCACTTCACGACCTGCTATTCAAACAACAAAATAACATTTTAATTCTAACACACTCACTCAGCGGGCTCCAAGCAATCAAAAACAAAAACATATAAAACAACCTTAACTAATTCAATAGATAATGAAAACACTCACTTTCTATACACCTTAGTTCATATGGATCCCTGGCCAAAGATGCCAGCTTAGCAGCCAAACAAATTCAAAAGCACATAAAAACGTTCAAAAGTGTTAAAGTAACTTTAAAATTCAGTTTCTAAGCTAAAAGCTCAACTCCTAAAGCCACCTGAAAAGGTAAAAATATACAATACATCTTAACATAATATACTAGGCACATAAAGAAACTGTGCATACATAAATTTAAAATCTAAATTTATCAAACCTGTGTAGACACATAAGGATTCAAACTCAGAGATTAGTGACATGTATCCAACATGCATGCGTGCCACTTTCCGTGACGTCAGTGGGTTCGTCCTTGAGACGTGCAATACGTTGTTGCACGTGCATTCTGTGAAAGAAAAACAGAGCAAATAAATGCCACACAATACTGTCACTTTGGAAAGCTCAACCCCTGCCCTTGCGATCGTTCAAAAAATTAAACGGCTATTGAAATGCATAGCATACCAAGGCTCACGTCTGTACAACGTCATGAGGCCATTGGGATGGTCCGTGGGGGAATATCTCAACGACAAGTGGCTGCACATTTCCACTGCAACCGGAACACCATTTCCGCACTGGTGAGACGCTACCAGAACACAAATGACGTCATCGATCGGCCACGTTCTGGACGTCCACGTGTAACAACGCCAAGACAGGACATATGGATAAGGGTGACCCATCTTCGCCACAGGTTTCAGACTGCAGTGATGAGTCGATGACTGCCCGAACCATCCCAGGACTTCGCCATATCCACCAACACAGTTCGACAACGTTTACGTCATCACGGGATCAGACCGACGTCCCGCCATACGGCCTATCCTGACACAACGTCATCGACAAATCGCCGAATGTGGTGCCGAAAATCATGTCCGCAGACTCTTGTTTTGGTGGAGAAATGTTGTTTTTACAGATGAGTCCAGGTTTAACATTTCCCATTGTGATGGACGTCAACGTGCCTATAGACGCGTGGGAGAACGTTATGCACAGGCCTGTGTCTTGGAGAGGAATCGCGTTGGTGGTGGTTCCGTGATGAGTGAGTGAGTGAGTTAAACTTTAACGTCACATCGGCAATATTTCAGCCATATCGTGACGAGAACATTTGATATTGAAATGAAATATATGTAAACTCTGTCAAAAGAAACGCAACCCTGTCCTCAGATATGAAAAATTCGTTTGAATGAAGTTATTGCTTCAAACTAAATTTTATTCGAATGTATTGAAATGATACACGTAATTAATGAAGATTACCATCAAACAACTGCATTTGTACGCATAAGTGTATTTGATTGCTTATTCCGTCACAACGCATGAAATGACCCTCATGGTGACTTCGCACAAAAACCACATGCAAATCATGAAAATGGCAGTTAATGTAGAGGGTGTATAAAAGCCCATGTGCTTCCGTATTATATTCATTCATTTGTCGCCGAAAAGCTGTGTTAAAAATGCCACGATTGAGTGCTGCCGACCGAAATATCGCCATTGGTCGTGTTCAAAGCCGGAGAAAGTTTTGGAACTGTTGCACGGCACCTAAATGTTCACAAAACAACGATATCCCGACTTTGGAGCCGCTACAACAACTTCAATTTGACCAACGATCGCCCGAGAAGTGGAAGGCCAAGAATCACGACCCCCTTCAAGATCCGGTACATCCGGGTCCATCACCTGCGTAATCGGCATGCCCTACCAACCGTGACTACCACACAAATACCAGGTTTGAGGAGAGTGTCAGGTCAAACGATTAGGAACCGTCTGAAAGAAGCGGGTTTACGTGCCTGTCGACCAGTTGTTGGACCTGTACTACGCCCCCTACATCGACGCCGACGACTCAGGTGGTGCAACAACGTAAGGATACGGACTTTACAAAACTGGAGGCGAATCTGGTTTCTGATGAATCACGTTTTTCTTTTGCAACGTCACGACGGAAGACAGCGTCTGTATAGGAGACGTCATAAACGTTTTGCGCCCATCTGCGTCCGACAGGTGGACAGATTTGGCGGAGAAAGCGTCATGGTTTGGGGAACCATCTCATACAACCAGAAATCAGACTTGGTGATCGTTCCAGGGAACCTGACAGCCCAACGTTACATCAACCACGTGTTAGAGCTTCACCTTCTCCCGATTATTGACCAACAGACACAGATTTTTCAACGGGACAACGCCCGGCCTCATACTGCACGTGCAACAATGAACTTTCTGCAGAATTCCAACGTCAATGTCTTGCCATGACCCTCTAAATCACCAGACCTCAACCCTATTGAACACCTGTGGGATACTCTGGATCGACGCGTACGTCAACGTCAGCCGCCGCCACAGACGCTGCAACAGCTCGCCGTTGCACTGCAGGAGGAGTGGAGAGCCATTCCCAGGAAAGAATCCGGCGTCTTATCCGTTCTTGTCAAAGGAGATGCCGTGCAGTGATTACAGCGCGTGGTTTCTCATACGAGATACTGAAAGACGCCCCCTGGTGACAAACTGGTGTCTGTGAGATGACTTTTGAAATGACAATTTTAAACATGCCCATCTGGGTTATTATTCTGCCAAATTTCAGACTTCTGTCTTAAATAATAAAAATGCCGTGTCGTCCTAAAACTTCAGATCAAAATCTCTAAAATACAGGGGTTGCGTTTCTTTTTTGACAGAGTTTATATTATAAAAAACCTGCCGACGAAGGACAGTAAAACAACTAGAATATCACACTTAGAATTAAAACTAGCGTGGAAAGTTTAAAACTAATAGCACTATTGGGACAATACAATATAAAAACAGGCTTGAGATCGCCAACAACAGAAGGTAGATCACCATACTAGGGACCATGGGGGCTTACAGTACCTTTGCTACCTGCATGGACCCTAGTTGGATTTACACCAACCCTTCAGCCATTTGCGATTATAAGAAATGTTAGCCAAAATTAAAATAACAAGAATACTACGTTTAAAAATCCTGGTAAGTTTCAATTGACTTTCAAAGTTTTGGGACTTACGTACCCTCTCAGGAGGACAATAATTTTACGCTACTTCAACCCCCTTTGAGGGTACAGCCACTAACAATCTCAGTTACTAATCTAAACTACAAATAATAAAATATGTATCTATTTACAAATCAGTTAACAAGTTTAATTCTTTTAAAAATGCAATAATTAAATGAGAACTTATATTACTAAAAAGATCCTTCATAGTTTTTACTTTGAAATAGATATCCCTTGTGATGGAATATTCAACACAGTCAAGCAGGACATGCTTGACCGTGATTCTTTCATCACAAGGGATTCAAAACGGAGGATCCTCACCTTTTAATAGGTACTCATGCGTATATCTTGTATGGCCAATACGACATCGTCGTATGATGACCTCTTCAAAGGTTCCGTGATGATTTGGGGTGGATTAACAGCACGCCAAAGAACTCCTTTGGTGATTGTTCAGGGCAACGTAACTGGTGTGGGCTACAGAGATCAGATTCTTCGACCTGTGGCAATTCCTTTTCTGCAACGTCATGGCCCTGGGTTAACATTCCAACAGGACAATGCCCGCCCTCATGCGGCAAGGGTTGCTATGGATTTCTTGCAACACCACAACGTTGACTTACTGCCTTGGCCTGCAAATTCACCGGATCTCTCCCCGATGGAGCATGTTTGGAACGAGATGGATCGACGTCTACGCCGTCTTCCTCATCCGCCAGGTACCGTCCTTGACCTTGCAACAGAACTTGAGAGAATCTGGCGTGACATCCCACAAGCCTTCCTTGCACGTTTGCGTCGTCGATGCACTGCTGTTCTCAATGCCGATGGTAGACATACCGGTGTTATTGAGCTTGTGACATAGCCGTTTGACCCCTGTCCCGCCTGTGGACTCGTGACGTCATTGTGATTGACTTTTCAATTGAAATTCTCCTTGACTTGTTATGGTCTCATGATCCCTCCATTAAGTTTATATGTACCTTTGACATTGTTATCGCATTACTAATCATCTGGGATAATATATTGACAATGCACAGTTTCTTTATGTGGCTAGTATATATCAGTATAACGATAGTCATATAAGCACAAACTGAGGAAAGGCACCTAGTTCCTTGAAAGGAATGGTTATTACAATGTTCAAAATGACGTTCAGTTACAACGGTACTGTGACTTACGGAGGATGAACAAAAAAAGGCTGGTAGGGATGATGTCTGAATTTGGATGGTTGGTTGTTGTTTTACGCCGCACTCAGCAATATTCCAGCTGTATGGAGGCGGTCTGTAAATAATCCAGTCTGGATCAGACAATCCAGTGATCAACAGCATGAGCATCAATCTACGCAACTGGGATACGATGACGTGTGTCAACCAAGTCAGCGAGCCTGACCACCCGATCTCGTTAGTCGCCTCTTACGACAAGCATGTGTTACTGAAGACCGATACTAACCCGGGTGTGATCGGTATTTAGAGGCTGATTTTGGCACTGTGTAAATAACATGTATTCAAGATGTTGTCTCGACACATACGTTACATCGAGACACTAACTTGAATCGATGATCGAGAAATCAGGGTAGAATGATTATCGTCGTTTGGCAATAGTTGCTTCTGATAACTGTCATATCAACACTAACCACGCTTTATCGACATCAAAGTAATGCATGTCGTCATTGGTGAGTGATACGTTTAAGAAGCAAGTTTGTACCCTTGGCATCCACTCGAAACACCCACTAACAAACTGTGTCGATTTCTTCCAGGTGTGAGTTACCTGCTGCCAAAAGTTTATGCAGTTGATGCAGCAACAGGGGAGACCGGGGGATTCTTCCTGGCTGATCTTCCACAGCTGGGATACAACGTCACAAGGACTGTAGCGCCATACAGCAGAAATTTTACAACTATAGGTCCGTTAGAGGCCATGACGTCTGGTGTGTAAAAACAAAGCGTTTGTAATCCACGCCATTCACAAGGGCATGAGCATTTACGGAAAAATTGGAAGTGCCCTCTTTTCTCCCCTCCCGATCTCGGCCCTAGGTTCCAGGTATGTAGTGTTCACGTGTCTGGGTTCCATGGACCACGTGATGTTATTGATTGTCAACTACAACCAGAGAACAGATGTTGATATAACGCTGATGCTGGAGGGGAACGTCACCTACAACAACATGACATACAACGGCGGAGACACGATTCACGTGAGTTTAGATGAGTATCAGACCTTCACGTTGAAGAGCGCCTATGACCTGACTGGAACTGTCGTCAACACAACACGTAATGTAGCTGTGTTCAGTGAAACAATGCAAGGAATTTATGTAGAGCCATTGCACAACTACTACCTGTACGGCATCACGGGACTGAGTATGTTCTGTCAACACATGACTTTTCTCCTTACAGGAACTATCCTTACCAGCTGCAAGTTGTTAGTGACAAGACTGACACTGAAATTATGTTGAACAATGGATCTACATTCTCTCTTGGTGACAACCGTGTGTATCGCCAAAGCCTCCTGTTTAACGAGACACTGTATTTTAATACCACAAGACCGGCCATTGCAACCCTGTGTAGAAACACCCGCATACATGTTTAATCATGGGTTTGTGGTTTTAACTCCGGTTAAGTATTTCATGAACACTTCACGGGTCTGGTTTGTCTACTGTATAAACATACTGACTAAACAACACGTGACGGATATTGAAGTATTTGGTGTTGACATGACCCCTGCTACAGTGGACTGGATGGACATCTCTGACAGTGATTACAAAGTGGGAAAAACTTGTTCAAATGGACTTAACTTTGTCCGCTCTGCCAACAGATTCACAGTGTATGCGTTTCAGAACAACATTACTAATGGAGGCTACCGTTTCCAACTGATCCACCAACCGAGGATGGTAAGTTTCATGATACCTTGATTTGGAGTGGTATTTTCAGTGAGAAACTGTCTAATCTGTGGACTCATCATTTTAGTGAATTTGAAAATTGTGTTAGTTAACAACACATTTGCTGTTCCCTTGTCGTAAAACATTAATGCACACGTTTTAGCTTAATATTTAGGAGATGATATTTGAAAGACACATAGAAATACAGAAGTCTTTTTTGATTCTTTAATTATAGAAGAAGTTGTATTTTTTAGAATGATTTCAGGTGTAGTTTTATATAAAAATATATGAATACTTAACTGGTTCTATAACACGAATGGCTCCATTGCAAAATTTTGCAAAACTTTATAAAAACAATTGTGCATAGACATGTTAAACTCATGTATGCCTATAAATGGTAGTCATTATTTTTGTATCTTGAATACTTACAATGTGTTTTTCAGATTTTAAATATTCTTTTACAACCAAATTGCCCTTACTCTGTGTGTCTCGGGTTCCTGCAATTGCGATGTGTTTGTCACATGTTGATAACATTCAGGGGACATCATGATTGAAGAGTTTGTGTGTGAAGTGCTGGAAGAAGATGAGTGCATGTTGGTATCAGTTGTGGCAACTTCTGTCTATTGTCACGTACTCCAACGCGTGTCACCCTTTTGTCACTTACCTCTAACCACGGAAATACGTTAACATTGCTTCTGTCTTTAATCAAGCATCAGTGCTACACTGGCTTTTCCACGCTACACGCTGTCAATACGTCACTGACTTATCTACGCTATATGTAGTCAGTACGTCAATGGTTTATCTAAACTACTGGGCAAAAGAAAGTTATCACTGATTGTATATTTAAAAAATGGCTGGTACCGATTTGAACTCAAGCAGATAACATTCGCCAAAACGCAGCATGGTCCCGATAACAACACATCTGTGCGAAAACTTCTTCCGAATCGTTTTCAAAACGTCGAATACGTAATTGTGAAACATTGGTCCAAATGACCTGCATAAATGTGGCATAGATACAGAACAATAGATACCGTGATTTAACAAACAAACAAACCCCACGAATATGCTATACCTACGTACTCAAGCGCAACGAGACAGGACTATCGGTATGGCCAAAATGGGGGCTTCACAACGTCAGCTGGCATGAACCACCAGTCCACCATTAGCAAATTGATAAGCCGCTACCAGCAAACAGGCCAGGCCTAAGACCCCTCAAGGTCGGGAAGACCAACAGTCACGACACCTGCCGAAGACGGCTACATCCGTCAGATCCACCCGTCATTCGTAACGGCGCCAGCACTATGGCCTCGGCCTTCACCCGACTAGCAACCTCAACGACTTGACTGCAATGGACACGAACTGTACGTCGGTGGACAATGAACTGTACGTCAGCGACGTGACTGTGAGAGAGGGCTCTTTACAGTTGAAACTCGGCTCGGTTCACAAACGATGGAAGAATTCGAGGGTTTTTTTACGTAGAATACAGAAAACTTGTTAATGTTGAAACCTTGACCCCTCTCAATGAATTGCGGCAAATGCAAGACCAGCGTTACAATGAATTTTCAGTCAAATGATTGGAAAATGAATTCTGTTTGTAAATAATTATCATAGATCTCACGTACATCTTTGTTTCTATTTTTGGTCACGTGAAGTCGGTGATCACTTTCTTTTGCCCGGTAGTTTATGATATACGTAGATATCGCTGGTTCGCGCAATACAGCTTCAATATATAATGGCCTCTGTACGCTATACATTGTGTCCTTTTCACAGGTCTGTAAAAACGCTAGTTTATATGTTCTCCATTCAGGAGCGATCATTGTTTAACACCGCCTATAGAAATATGATATCAGTAAGGCTATAACAACAAGATTGTCCTTGTGATCAATATTATTACAAAAATTATTACATTTTCTAAAAGACAGATACCCGGGAACATTGCATACATTTTATAACGCAGCGTTTAACATTCCTGCCTGCCCGACCGTCCGGAACGGTCTGTTTTCATCTCGGACGGTCAAATTTCAAAAGTAGCCTGTCCGGTGGTCTGTTAGATATTTCTCTGATCTTGATTGTGAGGCAGACAATGCAACAGATTTCTAGTTTGTAAACCAGGCCATGTACCTTAACCTTAACGTTACAATACATGCAGTAAAGTATTCAGAAACTTGATTTTATTTGTTTTTTTATTGTTGAAAACCGGACAGGCAAGTTTGTATCCGGACTTGTAAATTTTAAAGTTACCAGTCCGGCTGTCTGGCTTGGAATTTTGGTAGTTTTAAACACTATATAACGGCCATCTTGTCATGTTACAGGGTTGAAGGCATTACCAGGTTCATGTTGCTGTCATTCAGCTGTGGATCTGCCTCATTCATTATAGATACTCTCATCTATATTAACATATATAAATGTTGAATATATTATCTAACAATTATTTGAATTGTACAACATGTTTCAGAACCTTGTGTTATCTTATCGTACAATGTCAGTATATGGATAGTGTAATTTTATGAAGTGGTCTTTGAAGCTGAACATTTTTTAACACTTGATCAATAATGATAATTTATGAGATTGTTTGTACATTAATTGCACTATATTTTCTTCTCCCACAATCTACTTGCCACATTTAATGTACAGGTGTTGCTGAAAAGGTAATATGATTTGTTACACTTCTCGCACATCCTACCAGAGGCAGATCTCATCTGGACTTTCTACACTAACTGAAGCCTGATTCGTGTATTCAATACTGTATCCAGGAATTGGCATGCATTTAGGGGTTTCAGACTGACGTGATCGGATTGACAAAGGGTTCCCGTCTGACGGTGTCGGATTGACAGGGGGTTCAGACTAACGGTGTCCCGATTGACATGAGCGGTTCAGACTAACGGTGTCCGCATTGACAGGGATTCAGATTCACGTGATCTAGACGGGGATCCACATTTTCTATTATCTTTTCTAAAACAAGTGTTTTATTTTATCTTCACGAAGATTGCGCTATTATTATTCAGAAATATATTAAATAATATAACTGTTGGACAATAACGACATATAATACATGTAATAACAAATGGTACTCATCCTCAAACCCGTTAATTACCTCAGATACTTCACAAAAACTGCAATATTTGTAATTCCTATATAACTCATATTAGCATAACGGCCAGTTTCTAGTTTTAACTTGTTAGCAAATATTCTGAGCATAGTGTGCACATGTGAAATGTCTAGGTACATTTGGTAACTGAAAATAGCGTTGATATTACCATAAAGATAACGTTTTGATGAGTGATGGGTATATGGACCATTCCTTTCTTATATGGAATTATTTTTAAATTATATTTATTTTTGGGTGTTTCATTGCCTGATTATCTGCTGATCAATATCCCTTTCTCTAGTTGTAGTCAATGCCATATGTTTATATCGTACATTTTGTTTATGCTGTAGGTCTCCTGGACATGGCAAAAGTCGAAAGTTGAAAATGGCTGAAAACTTGGAAACATGTGATACACATTCCATTTGGACTTTTGAGAACATGATTGTTTCCCATTGATGTTAATTGCTCTTTTAAGAGAATAAGATTAAAAACATTTCTGTGTGAGTTTCATGTGGTTATTTTTGCGCCGCACACAAGTCAGCATCAGACAATCCAATGATTCACTTCCTTTGCATCGAACTAAATCCATGGCACACGATGGCTGCATCAACCAAGTTAGCGAGCCTAAACTGCTCAAGACCCAGACCCAACCGGGATCTTGAAATGGATATGCTTGTTTCTACCAAAATATAAGTTTCTCTCGTCAAAGAGAATAAATCAGCTTCAGTTATAACGAATTTGAAAATGACATATCATGGTGGTAGGTAAGGCATGGGTGGCCCGGTGGTCTGTGGCGCTAGAAATCGCCGTACAAGTATGTGTCCAGTGTCCTGCAAGAAACACTTATGGCCGTGGGTTCGAATCCCGGTTTGCCCTGATTATGTTTAGCTTAATATGCCACACCCATGCACGTGTGTTTTACCAAAGTGGTAAACATCTAGCACCTTGATCACTTCAGGGCTTTTTCCTATAGCAAACTGACTCGCTGTTATAATATTACAACTGAAGCACTGTTGACAACGGTGAAACCAAGCTTACTCACCAAACAAAAAGTGGCTCATCCATAGTGAGGGCTGTATCGTGGAGGCCTCCTTAGACAGAGATAGCCGTAAGTTAATGTTAATGTACAGGGACTCCGTTCGAAAATCTAGGGCCCTGTAATCGTGGCAGAAAGATCTCGGCTACGACTGTCGTACTTCCTTTACAACAACATTGACTTACGACAGTCATAGCACTCTGATAGCTTTCTGAAACTGGACCCTGTGACCAGAGCAAATTCACGATACCGGGCCAATTGCATACTGAGAGGCAATCAGCCTACAGTCAAGGAAGTCTGGTATACGCATGTGAATGCGTATTCGTCGGGACCAATGCCCTTTCTAAAGTGCTGGGCCACTTAGATAGTAGTTTTAACATGAATCTTCTACTCAGAAACTATATACTGACTATAAGCCAGGGTTTGTTTGCTCTTTGCTCTTCTTTTAATACTGAGTTCCGGGACTGTGTTAACAAGAGCTTGTGTTCGCAAGAAGCTACCATCTCCAGTGTCTATTTTGTAGGCTGACGCGCCCTGGGATCGAACCACGGATCTTTCATCTCCCCTTGCAGACGCTCTATCCACTAGACCACAGAGGCTGTTGTGACAAACTCGTCCCCAGGTTGAGCCTACACCCCTGTAACTAGTAGCAAGAAGCTGCAAAAGGTATCCGGTGTTTGACTAGCGTCATTGTTCCCCGATAATAGACTTGGATTGACTTTAGGCTGGGTCGAGTCTGTTGTTTGATTGCATTGTTCCAAGGTGGAAGGTGGATGCTGTCTGTTTTCAAGGAGGAGTGAGTTTAGTTGTACGCCGCAGTCATCAATATTCCAGCTGTATTCCACCATTCTTTCAATAGTTTTACAGACGCAGCTATTTAAAAGTAAGTAAGTGAGTGAGCTTTAGTTTTACGTCAGCACTCAGCAATATTCCAAGATCTGCATGAGCATCGATCTGCGCAATTGGGAACCGATGGCATGTCAACAAGTCAAAGGAGCCTGACCACCCCGTTCCTGTTGCCTCTCTCATGACAAGCATGGGTTACTGAATATCAATGTTTTCGTAACCTGGCCCGTTTTCAAGGAAGGGAGATAATTCCAAATGGAGAATTGCTGACATTTGCCGAAATTCTTAAAAGTTACTTAGAACAATCCATTCTCTTAACATCTCAGATAACTGTCCTGTCAGATGTACCGAATCACATTAGATTATACAATACAATTCCTAACATCTCAATAACAATAATGCAACACACAGATTACTGTCATATGTACCGAATCACATACCAGATGATGTCAAAGTTAGATATACATCGGATAATGTAGAAGGAAGGCAGCTGTATTATCAATCACGTATTTGTGCAGTCCTGAGTTTGGCACAAAGCATCATTCACTCCATATATATACCAGGAATGTAAGGATAATAACACGGGAGGTCTGCACTACGAGAGATCTGTACAATCTGACAGAGAACGTTCATACATGTCACAACGGTCACACTTCCTAGTGGGACAGGACATTCTGTAGGATCTCCCTGACCCGAGGAGGGCTTTCAGGGGACATGTAAGGATGAGCAAATTGTTCTACTTCAAGGACAGCCAGCTGTCAGTCCAGGATTCGAATAACACCACCATCGTTTTAGAGACAAATCGCCTTGGTTGCCCTTAATGACCACAGTGGCCCCGGTAGATTACTCCAGTAGGTTGACGTTCTGACTATAAACTATGAAAGCTTTCAATGAAGATACTTTGCTTGAGCCGTTTCTTGAGAACAACTCCCATTCCCGCCATCAGGGACATATTTCACGGGTATATGTAATCTTCATAGTGTGAGCAAAAAGCAGTGCTCCAGCTATATCTTACAGAACAGTACGTTTCGATCACACCACGAGATAGCAGCACAAGATAAGACTAATCCTCTCAGAAAAAGTTGAAAGCTGAAGAGGGACAAATTAGAGGACAACTAGAAGCATACGCTGTGCACGCTTGGAATGATAGAGAATGAAAGGGATAAGAATAATTGATGAAATATTAAAGATGCTTTTTTGAACAGGACAGATCAACAACGTTTCCAAGCATGGTTCGTTTGATTTCATTTGAGACCGATGAATTGCCTATAAACACAAAATCTAATAATAATTCCAAAGATAGCTAAAATTTTGAACAATCACATGAGCTCCTGACAGACCAATTCTGATGATTTGTCTCATAATCTTTGAGACTTGAATAAAAAAAGTTGGTTATCAAACTGGCCGACGACCTTTTATTTCACTATCTCTTCCATCAGAGAGCTGCTACTCCACTGTCTGATAAGGGGAGTTGTACGTGTTACCCGTATTTGAGAAATACCACTGTAAAAGCGACGGGCTGTACACGACATAATACATTCTGAATTCACATTCAATTGTCATCCGTCAACCATCACATTACGCATGGCTGACACAACACGTCTTACTAATGTTGTATAATTCACAAGTAAGCACCCTCTCTATATCCTTTCTCTCTATTTCATAGTGCTAAATATCTAGTATTATTATCGGTTGCAGTACCTTAAGTTAGTAAACATATTGTTACCGATCGCGCATAAAGTTAACATATCTATCGCGCATCACTTACTAACTGGCACTAAGCATTACGACGTAAGACAGTGTTAATGAAAGCATAATTATAATATATGGTATAAAGCTTTTATTATGCTTGCCAACTGTATATATATTTTTAGCAATAATATGATGCATCACCTGTATGTGACGTCATCATGTAAACAATCGAAAACATTATTCAATTGTTATCATAATTATAACGTATGCCATTGTGTGCTATGTAATTATCAATTGAATACCATGTATCACCTGATTGATTCACATTCGAATTGTCATCCATCAGCCATCACATGCATGGCTGACACATAACATCTTTACTAATGTTTAATTTCATTCACAGGCAATAAACGAGATGTTTTACACCAACGAGGATCTCCGTCCGTTATTTTGTCTGCTTGGCAGAGACTAAAGGCCTGAACCCGCGACAAAAACGATCATTATTATTTGATAACCTGCCGTTATTTCCTACGAGGGAGGACCACACTTGCTGGTAGAACAGCCGGGTAATCAACAAGCGTGTGTAATGAAATTCCAGTTTCTTACCTGTTTGGCATGCAATGCGCTGTGACACCAGCAATTGCCCCCAAACCGACGCTGGTTTGCGAGCGAAATGAAATGATGATGACAAGCAACTATAACTGTCACAGGTCGCGGAAAATCATCTGACAGTCCAAAGTTTCCTTGTACTGTTGGCAATTCGGGATTCTGAACCCCAAACCGGCTGATTCTTGATACAGGAAAGAAATTGAGCAATGGTTCAGTTATGTATACTGCATTTTTCATTTTTGGAAGCTATCAACTGAGCGTGTACTGTTTCATTAACTACACATTTTGCGACATTCACAAGATTGAGCTGAAAATTGGACACCAGAAAGAGGCTTCATGATCACATGATGTAATCCATGTGTGTCAATATCAGGCCTGACCTGTCGGTGATTTACGAGGCAGCTGTAACCGCGATGCTACCCTGTAATTGTTCAAGTACCGTGTATTGTCCTGCACATGTGTGAAAAACCCTTCAACGAGTCTTGGGTAGTTTAGTGAGGATAGCTTCACTTGATATGTACATGTACCTTACCTAAACAAACATCACATTAACCCTTTTTACAACTACTGTGAACCTGGATCTATCGTGCTATGACAACCAGAATAAGTACGTGCTGGAACAGGAACACGGTCATGACGTCCCAAGGAGGAGATCTCTATCGAGATGACGATCTGGCAGCATAAAAACAAGCTCGCTAACCAGTAGCATAAACTTTTATGTGAATCATGCTTTGGAAGGGTGACAGAATAAAAATTCAATAGTGGATATCGACTTCCTCCTTGAGCTCCCCATTAGCGTCATGCATATGGTACTAAAGACTGACTGACTGACTGGGTTTGGTTTTACGCCGCTTTTAGCAATATTCCAGCAACATCACGGCGGGGACACCAGAAATGGGCTCTCCATCTGTACTAAAGAGTTGGTGTTGTAGAAATCTATCACAACGGTTGACACAAGGTACAGAAATGAAATATCCATAGAAAGTAGCAGACATATAATGATAACATTAATTGAACGTATTGGGACTCGTTACATTGATTACACCACGTGGAGGTACAACACCACGTGGAGAGCCTGATGAATAGGGGAGGAAAGGGGTGTGGGGAGAGGATGGTATTGTGTCAAAATATGACCCTTCCAACTTAGCTGTAATACGATTTTCAAAACGTTTTAAGGTAGACACGAGGAGTAAAGTTTTAGATGTGACGCCTCAGTGAAAACTCTTGCCAGGGAAAATAGAATAGCACAGTGCATACCACAAAGGAATCGTATGTTATTCGCGCAGTTCATTTTCAACTTCCACTATTGGCCAGCAGTTGCTCGAACTCACGTGATGTATGTTTGTCTATCTTTGAATGGTAAATTAAATACTTCAATTCCTTGATATAGGCAAACTGCTTAACTTATCAAAGGGTCTAGTACAGCAGCTCAATAAAAGCTAACAACGATATCAACCATGGAAGTCTTGGAAAGTATGAAACGATTCACTTGTTATGTATTAATACCTGGTTATGCGTACACACCCCGACAGACGGAGCGTAGCCGCGTCACTCTCCAGTACAGACGAAGCTCTGTACGGCAATGGGGCGTTTCATAGAGGTGGCTTCTCCTGAGTGGTCCTTGGACTCGTAGACGGTATGTTATATTTTGTCGAATCCATATCTTTAGGAAACAATGAAGGTTTTCTTGGTTGTTTCTGTCCTCAACACAGTTCTTTAAAGGGTAAATGGTCGCTTGATTTGTTGGTTAAAGGCAGATGATGGAAGAATCAGTATATGCTGCATCTGTGATGCTGGGAACGTGTATTATGCTACTTGAGACTGGTCAGCCGGTACTTTTAGGGACATCGGAATCGAAAACGTTTGGGCGCAGAAATGTTGGATAACCCGTTCCACTTGTACTTACAAAATCATGACATTTAGAAACTAAATAAACGAATCGTACTAAGAAATGAAAATATATATATGTTTGAAATTGATGACCATATTGCACGCTCGGTTTGAATTCAGAATGGTAGAAACTTTTATTGCAACTTCGTAGGTGGCTTAAACACTGGAAACAACAATATGACACAGAAATAAAAGCTTACACCTTGGTCATCGTGTCTTGACCCATAGTGATTAAAACCAATTGCTGGTTTCACTTCATGACGTGTATTTCTTCCTGGTGGCCTGTTCATTTTATGGGTCGGTATGGCTCCTTCCTGAATACCTTCCGGTTAATGTGAACTGATATTTGATTGTTTCTGGGTTTGTTAGGAGGAAAAGTTGAATGTTACAACAGGTTGTGGTTGATGCTGTTTGGCAGGTCAGTTATTATTGTAATCTAATGGTTGGCACAACCGCTTACTCTTTCCACGGGTATCTGGGGTCATCCTCATTGTGAGACCTTTGCATTGCAAGATTGACCGCTATTTTATCCATTTGAAGGTATATCGAGGGGAGTTTTCTGTTGACGTCATATAGTTATCATTCATATAAAATGATGTTCAGTTCAATTCTAAAGCATCGCAAGCTGTCAGATGCGAGTACTTGTTGAGAGAAGTACTAAAGACTGCGACGATGGCGGAATTGACAATTGCTGAATGATAACTTTATGACGTCAGCAACTCGATATACTGCCAAATCAGCGATCATCTTTATTAAAGATCTACAGGATGACTTAATTTACCCGTGTAAGCAACATTCACTTCAATATCCGAGTACAATAATAATGACTTTGCCGATAACTATTCATAACAGCTGGTAATCAAATATCATTACGTAACTGGTCAGAGGAAAGGATTTATGCAAATATTATTCAAGAAGATACATCGTAATTAATTCCTTTGATGTTTTAACCAACAGATAATATATTGATCAGGTATAGCGACTATTGTCGTTTCGATGTTCTTCTACCCGTGGTTAGCGATAAAAGTTCTATTCAGTGAATGTTGCAACTATATCGGCTGCAATTTCAAGCCTATATCATATTATTTTCATTTGATACAGTTCATTTGTTGTTTCTAGTCGTCATGATTTTGACAGGAGATGAGTGGAACCCTCAACGACTTTGATTCGAGTATAAGCGATATTTATTCTCTTCACGAATGCGGCGACTATTTCATCATCTCGCATGTGACACCGACTACCGAAGAACTTTAGCCAGAGGACTGAAAATGTTCTTCGTGCTCTATTTATACGGCTCCAGATTACCGGGCCGCCACGCACAGCGAGCTTCGTGCTACTGCTGGTATTTACGACGATGTGCTTCGCGGCCGGTGAATCGTTAAGCTGCGCGAACTTTCCATGTTGATATCGTTGTTATGACTGTGGAACTTCACCCGATATTGTTAAGCGCTTCTATCAATATTGCTGAATGAACTGGCCTTCTACGACAACAGTGGAAGTTGAGCTGTATGGCATACATTGATAACTATTTTCTGGCGGGTGAAGAACATCATCTTTCCCCGTCAAACGTTTTTGGCTTTATTAGGCTTTTGAAGACGGAAGGGTCGTATTTGTTTATCTACGCCTGTTGATGAGCGACGCGTCGTAATGCGGGATTACATAACGGCTGGTACGAACAACATCGCGTTACGCTTTTCGCTATAACACCGACGTCTGGTGTATTATTGCGTAATTACATCATGTGATAATGAAACCTCTCCACGAATAGCATCGCGGGTGGCTATTGACTCCAGCCAATATTCATCGACTCGTTTTGGTCGAATTATACCGAAGAGCTTGGACTGTCGGGCTCGATTTTTCCGCGACTATATGTTTTGCCAACCAACTCAGATAACTAACGTTGTGACGAGCTGCGTAGTTGCGCATCATTTCTGCACGCGATGATACTACTGACTTTATTCTACAACGATGAACCATCGAAGCATGGCGTCGTTTTATCACGTGTTCATTCTTATAACCGAACAACGGACGTATGCTTCAATATAGTTGCCTGATAATACGGCATTAGTAATGTTATTGTCGGCTTCATAAATGATGACGATAAACGATGAATGAACAGTGATATTAATCAATCGAACGCCGATTGATGACCACGCTGTAACATGCATAACGGTGAATAATGTTGATTGTTTATGATGATGCGTCTGCCGAGTATGATGGCTATCATATTCATTGTAAAGCTCGCTGCAGTTGATTATTGTAATAAAACATAACACTTCGCTATTACTATTGCTACTTTCTACTATTCTTACGGTCGTTGGTAGGGTGACGACCGAATCATCGTTGTTTCCATGCGCGTCGTTGCAACAGAGCAACGATAATCAATTGTTGCGCGTAATCAGAAGTGAAAATTCTTTACTGACCGATTATACGGCATTAATGAACGTTATTCTGGCGACCGGCGCGGTGACGGTTGATTGTTCAGAACGATGCGAACAACAAGCCGCCAGCACGATGATGACCCAGCGGCTGGCTTTCGGTGGAGAAGCGGCGCTGATGAAGATGAAGTGGGCGTCAAACGACAACATTCGGTGATCAGGTGAAATTGATCGTATTGTTTGTTCGAAAGGTACCAGCATCTTCGGAATTGACGTGTTTATGACTTGACCGGTCATATGAAATCAACGAACATATGCTGAAAACGTTGTTCGAAAGCATCTTGCCATTCATTCGAATTTACGATACTGGCGTCATAACCGACTTTCACTTTTCTGGAAAATTATCTTCTTCATTAACGCTCGAATCGACATTATTCGAAAGATAACCAACTGGCATACCGACCTGCCGTAGAGCGCGAAACGACTTCAGTACTTCGGCTTTGCTTCGTTTATGGTCGATTCTACCAGACGGCAATATACAAAGCGCATTTCGATGATCATTCGAATCACGAACTGACGACTTCGGCGTGGCAAGACAATTTATCTTCCATCTTCTACAACCCTTTCATCGGTCGAGGAAGATTTACGTGTTGACCCGGCCGTGAACGTTCTGTCGAATTACGAACATGTCGCCCATTCGCGATGAGACTGCAAAATACGTGACTTCAACCGACTTTGCCACCATTTCTATTGTCCAAAGCGTATAACCGATATTTATCAGCCGGCTTGACGGTGGTAGAATGGCTGATGACCATAATCACAATGATTCGTTCGCCGGACGTCTTGCGAAATGATGTTCCTAAACGTGTCGGCAATTATAGGCGATTATCTCCTTTCATGAAATTTGAACGGTTACGACATTGATAAACCCGCTTTGTTGAAGACTATTTGAGCTGACTTGTTGACGTATGCCATCGGTTATTGCTGGATCGTAACTCGGCGAATCTTTGAACAATACGGTGCGTGAAACTGCTTTCTACGCAACCGGCTGCCGTCAAAAACATTGATGGTGAGTCTGCTGGAATGATGACGGGCTGCGGCGGAAACTCGCTCGCTCGCTTGAAACGAACATCCCGCCTTGCTGGCTGATATGCTGATCAAACGACGGCTAAGTCGGTAGGCTTTGATGTCGGGGAACAATGGAACTGAGATCGGGCTTGCCGGATGCCCTTTTGCGCTTTCTTTATTTTACTTTTAATTACGGTTAATTTGTCTGGCAACTATCGGCGTCTGAATGGTCAAACGTGCTGCGAAAGATCGAAAGTCGTGATTCGACGTCTAATGAACGCGAATGGTAACTTTATTGTACATTGATAAGAAAGAGCAACAAACAATGGTATTATATGAATTTCTGATGAAATTTAAATGTTAAAATACGTAAAGTGTTAATAACGCAAAGGGCGTTATTCCCGACGATACACGCTTTCACGGCTTCATTGTACCGAACCATTTAGGCTGTTACTCCGGCATACTGACGATAATCTGCTCGCGGTCGCGGGGCCTTTGTCGATTTCTTCATGACGATAAACGGAAGTCGATGTTGTTTAACGAAAGAACCGCAGTCAACTACGTCTTCTGAGCGAGACTGGACTTCATACAGTAATGGATGAGGCACGGTGTGCTTTGATTTCACCGTTGATCAACGGTCAACTCATTACTGTCAGTATAACGGCAATCATTTATATGAGAAAAGAAGCTAATGATCGGAACAACTAGATAACTGATACGATGCGAAGTTGATAAACTTAGTATAATCGAGAACGAACAGTTCGGCTCCATTCCATAGACGCAGAGACACAGCGTTTCATACCGGGCACTACCATGATATGTCATTTCCGGGGTCGTTATAACTGACTGTTTATTATAACGACGAGGAGAAATATGTTTTGGTGGCTGGCATCATTCAGGCTCGGTTGGTCGGGTCTTCGGCGGTTGGTTGACCGTCGTCGCCGTAGTTTTGGTTCGTGCGAAGTGGTTGATGCTGATGGCACGACTTTATTGATAGCGACGCAAACAACTGGAAACTTCACGCGAAATGTTTTGTGTTATGAAACGATTAACGTCGATGAATCATGATGTCGAGTTCCAGTATGGTGTCGCATGTTTCGAAGTTTTCGGCCGTTTCTTCGTTTTCGGCGCGTCATGTCAGCGGCATAAAACAAGATGACGCGATTAAACGTAACATTGACGAAGAGAGATTATAATCGGTAATAATTTAAAATTGAAGAAGGTCGGTCGCCTTGCCGGCGCTTTCGTCAAACGTTAATCTTATGTTATTATCTGCATGACTCGGTTACCAAATGTGCCGGAACATTTCACTGACGCACACTAATAACTCGGGTGTTTGCTAACGAATTTAACGTGGATATCTGTATGTTATATGGGAATTACAAATATTACGGTTTTATTGATATCTGGCAATGCGAGGTTTGAGATAATTTCGACCGATACGTATTCGATACATATGGATGACCACGGCTGTTGCTATTGTTAATATGTTTCACGAATAATAATAACGTCTTCGTTAAAGGCAAAACGCTTGTTTAGAAGACCAGAAATGGTCCCATGGATCGTCGATCTGATCCCCTGACTCGGTACCGTCGAATATGATTGCGCTTCATCGGTTTCATGAACGGTCATCGGACACCGTCAGACGGAACTGATCGTCGAAAACCTGTTGATGCGTTCCAGTCAATGAAAGTCGAATGATCTGTTCTGGCACAGGATGTTTGATAATGACCCTTTTGGCGTAATTCCAGATGCGATTAATGGCTGCAATCGATTCTCGTTATTGATCGAGAGGTGTTAAAATGTTCATTTCGAACCGCTCGTAAAACCCATCTAACGTTATTACGACAAAAGACCAACACGGAGTTCGGCAGACATTGCAATTCATGATGGGCCAGATGTATATTCGGCGTTATGTAGCCTGTTGTAGATGGTATCTGCAATGAGGAGATCACGCTGATGTTTGGCTTTATGTTTCCTGTTGTACGCTTCGGCCAATGACTTGCTCGAACGAATGGCCGTTATACTGGTGTTTAAAACTACCGAAATTGACAACTGACTTTAAATTTACGAAGTCGGAACTTCGGTTTCGGCTGGCAAAAACGATATTTCTGAAGCTCTTTGCTGCGTAACGGTGCGTTATGGCTGATTTGAAACTTACTTCTGTCAGATCGGCGAGATGAAAACGAACCGTTCCGGCTGTGATATTAAACATGCGTATTGCAATGATTCCCGGTGTTATATTGCTGATATCGCTGTTTCTATGACCAGAATAAACAATGGAGAACATGAAGCAGCGTTTTACAGACATATTGAAAGAGCACGGTATTATGGCGTACGAAAGGCATTATGACTGTATTGCGAACCGGCGATCCATTATCTTCCGGTGTCGCCGGCTTCGCGGCAAAACAGAAACAGATGGCTGCGATGAAGATAATTGACCCACGGAAGCGAAACTAATTTTCAATCATTGACTTCAATTAAATGACACTTCGATGTGCGTTGCCACGTGAAGTCGGGCTCCGCTGATTTCAACGATACGTGAAAAACAAATTAACTCCATCTTTGACGAACCGAGCCCATTTCGACAGCCAGCCGCCATTTATTGTCCATTTTTCGTCTGCGCGTTTGAGCAGGCCGAGGCCGCCTGTTGAATGGTCTGACGGATATGACGTCTTCGGCGGAACCGGGCTGTTCTTCCCGACGCGGGGAATGGCCGGGCCTGGCCTGCTGGTGGCAACATCGATGTTCGGACTTTATTTATTTGTTATTGAAAACCCCCATTTGTTGTGGTATTCGTGGGGTTTGTTTGTTTCGACCGCGACGTCGATTTACTGGCTGTCTGTGCGAACCAAATTTGAACCAATGTTTTGTTGACGGTCGAAGAAGATTTTCGCACGAATGTGTTGTTGGCGAGGACATCTTTTGATATTTGGTTCAAATCGTATAAATGTGCAATCGGTGATAACTTTCAACATTATCAAATTGACGACTACATATAGCGTGAATCAGGGCGTGACATATTGACGGCATTAGCGATGAGAAGCCGAACAGCGCTGATCTTGGGTGGGTAATGTTAACATGTTTCGGTTGAAGGTAGTGAGAACATTGCGAACGATAGCGAAGTTGCCACGGCTTTAACATGCGCTCGGCGGCACTTCTGTCATGTCGACGTGAACGAAGCTTGTCGCGATTTTACGAAGTAAGGGAACATTTGTTAGTATTTGAAAGAGAAACACGTTGTATTCGGGCTGCAGCCCGACTACCGACCGTGAGTTTGGCGTGCCGTAAGTGCACGCAAAGTTTTGCGAAATTGCGGTGGTGAACCGTGTTATAGAGGCTCCGGTTAATGTTCGTATGACACGTAAAACCGCCTGTCGTCTGGCTTTGTCTGGTAAAGAATGGGCGCGCTATATTTCTGTGATAACTTCAAATAATCTCTCTAAATATTGGCAAACGTGTTCGTTAATGTTTTTGCATTGAGGCAACGAAGCGTTAACTAACACGAATTTTTCAGGGTCGCTTTAAAATGATGAGTCCCCGGAAGTGGGCGGTTCTCACTGGCTTCATAAAATCGGGTATCATCAGTAAATCTCGATTTGATAGTCGGTGAAACGACCTTCCATTGGCTTGCATGCTGTGATCACGGTGACGAAGCGGTAAAGTGCTTGAACGAAGTTTTCCCCTTTAAACCGCTGATCACCTCGGTCACTTTAACGAATGTCAGCGCCAAATACTTTCATTATCCGTCGCATTGTTTGAATCGTATGTTCTGATGAACAGAAGCCAACTGTGGCCGGAGTTAAACCACAGGCCCACGTGATGCGCACGGCTGGCGTACGTACGAGGTTACCAATGACCGATCTTCGGTAAAATACGGTGTCTTAAACGGAAGACTTTGGCATTTTGCGATTTGTCGCCAGATCCATTGTTCGGCATGTTCGGTGTTGTCTGTAACTTGCGGCACAATGAACGGTTCTGTGAAGAGTCGTATTGACTGATATGCCGTATTGCAATGATACGGTATAAATTCGCTGCGATTATTTCATGACACAGCTTACATGCGTCGTTGACGGTCCAGTCGAGTCGCGAACTTCGGTCATCTGGCGAATGATGTCGCAATATGTCGTGATGGCGAGTGACGTTCCTCATCGTGACTATACTGATTTGTGGTCGACAATCAACTAACGGCTGGAACACGAACGCGTGATTTACCCACATGGAACTGAAGGGACGCTTTCCGTGGAAATGCTCATGCCCACTTTATTGATGATCCCTGCGTTTTTGCACGCCAATAATTTTCTGTGTTCTGCTTACGTCGACGTTATCCCAACATTGATCGGCATCCCGATCTTCCCCATTTAACGTCGGCAGCTTTGATCGACGGTGCTGATTGGTGCCAGAGGTACAAACTTTGCTTCTTAAACTGTCATAATGACATTGCATTACTTTGATGTCGTAAACGAGTTGATGTTGACGAAACGGCTTATTACCAACGACGTATCATTCTGCCATTCCGGTTGAGTGTTGTCGATGGCTGGTAACGGCTACATGTTATTTACACGGTGTAAATCGACACTCTGCCGATCGCCGGGTTGTGGAATATTTCGGCTGTTTTGTGCTTTGTCGAAGGCGACTAACGAGATCGGTGGTCGGCTTTCAAACGACGGTTGACTTTTGCGATGATTGCTGTTGATGTAAATAACGACGATCACTGGTTATCTGATCGGGCGGAACGGGCCGCTACCGCGACGAAGATCATTAGCGGTCATAAACGTAACAGATGTCGATATCTACCGGCCTTTGTTAAATCTGAATCGTACCGATAGCGATCATTCGGCTGTTGGCTCTTTCATTCGCTTCGAACTGAATAACCCATTTGTCTTATATGTTCATCGTCCATGCTGATATACCCAATAATTTCGTGTGTCTCCCGAATGACCAATCGCGACTATTTTAATCAAAAGGTACATACTAATGGAGGATCGTGAACCATGACGAAGTCGATTTCGATTGAAGTCAATCTGTCGACGTCGCGGTCCACGGAAACGGACTTCAACCAACAGTATATCCATCGGCATTAACGGCAATTATGTTTGTTTTCAAACATTCGAAGAGCTTGAATGTCACGCCGATCTCGGGTTCTGTTGCAGGTCGGGAACTTGACGGACGGCGTCCATCTGGACATCTTCCACATCGAAGATCGATATTACGAGCAAACGATGATTGTTACTGGCTGGCTGCGAAAACGTCTGACGAGTCATTAACAGGGCCATGGCTGCCGTTGCGAAAGAACATACGGGTGTATTACGCCAATGCGACGCTCGAGGCTGTGAAGAGGGATTAACTGGCGTGCTGATATCCACCCCAGTAAATCGCGGAGATTTTGAAGATAAAATCTTCACGTTTGATGATGTATTGTCGTACAGATAATACGCATGATCACCTATTAAGGTGGGATCCTGGTTTATTCCTTGTGATGAAGGATGGAGTCAGCATGTTCATAACTTGTTTCGTTAATATTCCGGCTCACCGGGATATCATTCGAAGTAAAGCTATGGAAAGGATATTTTGGCTAAATATGAAGTTCTCCGTTGTGTGCGTTTTGAAAGACCAAACTTCGTTATTGTTTATTAAATAGGTATATTTTGTTTGTCAGTTTGGGTGTGGTAACTGAATTGAGCTATTGCCGAAACGTAGATGATCTCGGTACGTGGATCTGCCAGTGAAACGCAGGGGTGATAATGATTCTTCGATTTTAATTTTGACTGGCGTTCTTATGATACTGGAAATAACGAAGAGGGCGGTCAACGACTGGTCCGTGCGGAGATGACGAACAGCCATGTTCTAATTATGATCACCGCTACCGATTCAACCTGTTTTATATGTTGATCACAATGGTGCTGATGATTGCAGAAGCTTTCCGCGCTGAACACCGGATATTGATAATTCTGGATTGTTTTATGATAAATTCGTCGACGGTTTAATAATAAACTCTGATCGAAAACCCTATGTTTTGAAGATCTGGCGCATTTGAACGGGGATCTGATTGACGAACAACCCGGATAATGTTCAAAATTGATAATTTCAAGGATCTCACGAACACCGGTTTGTGACGTCTTTCTCGTATCTCATCATGAAAAGAACCGCGCTGCGGCGTCTTCGTGGTTCAGAACGGATAGACGCCGGACTTTCTCCACTTCCTCCTACGGTCTGACGACGACTGTCAATGGCGACATCTGATGTCGACGTACGTCAATTTTATTCAACTGGGGTTGATCTGATGAAGGGGTCATCGATAGTTATTGACGTTGGTCACCGAAAGTTAAATTGAACCGTGCGAACAGTTAAAATCTGACGATACCGATGATCGTAATCGGGGAGAAAATGACGTGGTTGATCAACGACCTGAACGTGGTGGAACACCGGTTCCCCAAACAGACGGCGAATCTAATCACCTGATCGGTGCGCGAATGGCGCAAACGTCTCTATGACGATGTTGTTCCGTTACTAGCGTGATTATCCCGGTACGGATCGTATCAATTGCGCGGTGAATATTTGGGTCGGCTGACTTTGATCGTTGTACGCTCAACCCGCTTTCTTTCGAGACGGTTCGAATACGATCCTCACCAACCTGGCTGTTGTATTGATGATCGAAGATTTTCGACTGAAAGTCGCTCGAACTGATCAAATTGGTTATTGTAACTTTGTCGGACTATCAATTGTTTTAATGATTTGGAATAACGATCGGCAAAACTTCTTCGGCAATTTACGACCGATGACATTCGATTCTCGACGCTTGATGATGACTTTCGGCGTTTTAATCGAATGATTATGACGACTTTATCGAACTTTACCGATAACTGCCGTTTTCATGTTCCGCGTAATGTTTCGATAGCAATCACCGTAATTTCTGCGTTATTGAATATTGATCAACTCCACGCTTATGCTATGCAATTATTCAGTTCACGTTCGTCTGGCTCGTTCAAACGGTACTATTTTGACGGGGAATTCATATATTTCGTTCAATAATCGATGTTCGTCGCGTTAATATTGATATTGCCGATCAATGTTGATTGAAAATTCGCTCGCTTTCATCACCGGAACCGCCATAACGATTCTCTTCCGGGTTTGAACTATGACGTTACGCGTCTATAGACGTTGACGTCCGTCTGGTAGGCAGCCAACGTTTCTGCCGAAACAGGACATGTTGCGGCACCCATTCGGCGGCTGTCGGCGTTGTGTCGACCGTAATGATCTGTCCGGCATTGTTTGGCAAACGTTGATGTTTGTCGTTGTATGAAAAATCTGAGACGTCGACTTTCGACTGCGGTCTGAGCACTGACGCCTGTGCAACGTTGATGATCGGGAACGGCCGTCGATGGGCATTCATTGTTCTGGCATTCAGTGCGGAAATGTTCCGGTTGCAGTGATGTTCGCGACCACTTGTCGTTGGTCCCTCAGCTGACATAATGACGAACGTATTTATTGTCGCCGTTTCGGCCAGCCGTTATTGCGAACGTCGCAGGGCGGTTGGCGAAACGGTTTTGATATTGTGGCATTGGTAACTGCGTTTTCTGCGAAGATGCGATGCGGCAATGTGCGACCAGGACTGTTGGCTGGCTTTGGACTGGCTGTCACTATCTCTGAGTTTAATCATATTCTGCGCGGACTGACTAAATTTATTATGTTATGCTGCAATTTCTTTGCTCAACTGGTATAACCAATGTTGAGATGTATTATTGTATTTTTGCCTTTCGAGTGACAGAAGTTGGCTTTGGCAGAAACTGGTACCAAAGGGTACTTTAACACTTTTGAACGTTTTTATGTGCTTTTAATTTGTTTGACTGGCTGGCGTCTTTGACCCGGATCCATATGGTTTAGTGCAGCAGAGGTAGTGTTTTCATTATCTATTGGTGGTTAAGGTTGGTGCATATGTTTTGTTTTGGTGCTGAGCTATGATAAATTCGTTAGAGTAAAATGTTATTTTGTTGTTTGAGCGAATTAAAACAGTCTTATTAAATGAAGAATCCTGACCTATCGCCAGCAGATGCGTGGATCTTCATCGCCTATATCGAGCTTAAGCTATCAATGTTGATACCGATGTCACGTACCAGAACGGCACCACCACTACCACCGCAAAAATCGAAAAAACGCACCGAAAAAAGACGTAAAAAAGGCAACACCTTTTTCATTCAACGCCGACTCGAACTAACGCCTCATCGCCGCTAAAATGTTTGTCTCGTAATCGTCGGCGCAGTAATGATAAATTACGGTATGGGGAATCAGGCATTATTCACTGATCTTTATTAAGTTGAGGGATCTTTTGAGAACGGTATGGTGAAAAGTGATTATTTAACACAGATACCCGCATCAACTCAATCGCTTTCTTCCCCGGCCGGTTCATCGAAGTCTTGTTCACGCCATGAAGCAATGTACTGAGACGAACAGGTTGACCCGGCTTTCGGGGGACGATAAAGCTAACACAGTGACCATATTTCCTTTAATCAAATGATGCGTTATTTTTATTCGTGGTTCGGTCGGCTGGTGGTCGGTAATATCTGTTAATATTGACTTTCTTAACTGAATTCGGCGACTCAGCTGATGTAACTCTGCGGGTTATACTGGCTGAATGGTCAACCGGTTGACTTCGCCGGCGAATGAACGGTGGTGAAGTTGTGTTGAGTCGACTGCTATGCGAAGGACCGAAGTGCATGACCTGGTGAAATTCAGTGTCGTACCATCGTTTTCCGTCGATTAAATTTTGTTATCGATGCTCGCGATTTTGCTGATGTTGTTCCGCGAAGTTAATCGCTTTGATCCGGCTATATTGGCTGAGCTTGCTGAGGACTAATTTGCTGATTATCGCTGGTTATAATGATGCTGATTGTTCGCTCGATCGATACCCTACCCGTATCTTTACGTATTGTAATCGAAACTGGTATCGACTGCAATGCCGGTTAACGAAGGATTCGACTAACAGTTCTTCTTTCGCGATGATGTTGAGCGCTGGTGCGGAAGTGGTTTGAGTTTGAAACCAGCTGAATTTGATTGATGGCTGGTGAGTGCGGAACGGTGCAAAATGTGAAGTAAACGATTAATGAAGCTGGTTTGAGTGCCCAGTAAACAGATTGCGGGATAAAGTTTGATCGCGAAATCGGATAAATGAATCATTAATTCGTCAATGGTGATCAGTTAGTCAGACGGTATTTTTTCGGAGATGTCGAATTGTTGCTGCTTGTGTCGACCGTCGATGATGTTGTCGTCAATCGACGTTACAATACGGCTTTAACAAACGATCTTCTATTACCCGACCGCAATACCGCTTTCACCCGGAGTGTTTTGGTCCGGCTGTTGTTGACGACATATTGTTTTATTTGAAAGTATTTTCTGACGGAATAAGATAGATTGTGAAGGATCGGCGGTTAGAAAATGCGCTGCTGTTGACCATTTCGAAGCAATGACCGATACTTCGGCATATAATCGTTTTTATTTTTGCAATCGTTGCGAACATCCGACCCCGACCGGCGCGGAGACGGTCAACGACTGAATGCGGTCCTTGAACCGGGCTTGCGGTGTCCCTGCAATCTTAAATGACTAGATTGGCCGATATTTTCCGTCATCGTCATGATGGAATATTTTGCCGGCGATACCGAATTGACGAAGGCGCGATGACTAAACCAATGAGGATTTCGTTACGTCGGTAGATATTCGACACGCTAACCTAGTGAAGTCGGTCGATCGAATAAGCGACTTGTTTGTAAATCATTGGCCAAACGAACGGTATGCTGAACTACTGAACGATACTGTCGAACTCGTTGTTGCGGGCCGCTCTATAACTGGAACGGTGCGGCAAACTCGCTGCTCTCGTTACATCGCTTGAAGCGACATTGTCCTTTGGCGAGTCAGCGCGCCATCTTCAATGGCTGTCGTTTTCTGTCGCCAACGATATTCGCGACAATCCGAAACGACTTTATTGCCCAACCATTGCGACGAGCGAACGCTTCGCTGATTCTCTGCCCTTCATACTCAACGAAAGATAGCACGGTCGACTGATAACGCTTTCGACGAAGTTCTAAATGAGTTTCGTTGAACTGTTTTCTTTGACGACTATCGGCTGCGTCATAATACGCATCGAACGTATATATACGGCAATTATGCGCGATGGCGGGGCTTTTACCGATGAACGAATAACGATGATGTTTTATATTTACCCATCGGTCGAACCGGAAACGTGGTCGTTCGCCTCGAAAGCCAACTTCGGCCTGTTCCGACTTCGACGACAAGCGACTGTTTTGGCGAAATTGGTGAACTGTTGATCTTCAGATAAATGAGCACGAAAGTGGACTTTATTGATCATTTCAGAGCATTGGAAGGCAGCGCCTCTATCAATCATTACAATCGCGAATTTCTAGATTGCCGCCACCCCTTCCAAAACGAGTTGGGCAACAGGTATGAATATATTTACGATTCTCGATGACATTTGATTATTTCTTCTCTGTAAACAAAGCCAGGCCAGTATCATTGGTGCTCGGCAACTTGGCGCTAAAAATTCGTGATTGTTTCGGAAGGCATGAGCGTGATACCAATTCGTCGGTGACTTAACCGACATCATTTTGTGTTTATCGCATTGAGGTTTATGACATCGTTATTCTCTGATGTCGCGTCACTATTACCCATAGAACCATACGCCGGAATATATCGCGCTTCGAAGCTTATTATTATTGAGGAACGAATCTTGAATCTAATCGTCGCGGTCGCTGTCGAGTCGGTTTTGAGCTTGTTTATCTTCAGTTGCAGATTGCGGGTGCATGACGAATAGTGTTAATTTCTAAATGCAATATGACGAACAATCGCTCACTGGCGATCATATCGCTATCTAGACTTTACTAAGGTTTGAGATACTGTGCGTCACGAGGTTTAACGTCGTACGACGCTGCTTCGAAACGCCTGGTGGTGGCGTCAATTGGTTAACTGAAATAAAGAGCAAACAAGTGGTGGCTTATCGTTTTCGCGAAGAAGTTGATGTTTGACGGAGGACTCAATAGTCGAACTTGGTGATAACGATAATTCATGAACATGAATTATTGATGGACTTTGTGGTCCCTATTGAGTTAAGGTACGTATTTTTATTCGTATTAACATAATGACGACTTATCAACGGTCGCCGTATGACACAATACAATCAATCAATTAATTTCGGCAATGCGAAGCATTATTTCCTGAAAAGGCGTAATGCCTTAATAACGGGAAAAGTCACAAAGTGCTTTAATCGATTGGTGCTGAAATACTACGACTTTCGTGAACGATGCGCCGAATCATGGTCGTGAACAAACGGCTATTCGAGCAAATCGGACATGACCGTGCTTTCGACGATCACGCTATGCAATGTCTTGACGTCGCGGGCTGGAAAAGTCGATAAGGATCACGGACAATTCTGGGGCAATCTCGTCTTCCGGACAATGCCGGTCGAATCCGATGCCGACTGTTCCGTAATCTACAATTAACGATATTGATACTCAAACTGAAAGTTATTAATTTCGCGATTAATGATGACGCGCTTTATATAATCGACGATTTTATTGACGAAAGAAAACGATGTGGTACTAACGGGCTTCAAAGTGGTCACCATGGGCTGGCGTTACCTGAACGTATTCGGTCGGTCAACCTCGAATCGTCCACTGCAAATTTATGTTGCGTCGAAAGGCAGTCTGGTCGAACCATTCAATGAGCGATAACCGATTTCACTGTCAATGCTGGAACGTTTTGATTTCCGTTTTATTGAAAAGTGATGAAACGAAAAGGCAATTTGGAATGTCGTACACCCGGATATGTTACCCTGCTATGGTGATTGGGTCTGACAACCTAACCACAGGCCCTGAATATAGGCCGTACAACCTGACCTGGCGAGTGGTCTGATGAGTAAGGATGGGTTGATTGGACTATGGGACGTGGCACTGTATGTTGGCGTTGGGTCTGACTGACTGCCCTGGCCTGACTAACCCTGACCTGGCCTGGCCTGGCCCTGGCTGACTGGCTGGCCCTGGCCTTCTTCTTCAATACAACTGATCCTTGATTGATCTGTGGAAATGGAATTAGGTGATGGACCATCGGCGACTGGGCGTGATGCAGTGTGATGCATTGTGCCAGCTAGAAAATGAAATGCTAATGAAGGCATGCGTATTGGTTGCAGGTGCTGGTTGACGGAAGTATGTGGCAGAGTTAAAGGATTATGCCAAAATTGCGCAGGCATGGCACTCCGGCGGCCCGTGGCTGAGTAAAATGGCGGGTATTGGTGAAGGAAAATGATACAGGCTGGTTGGCGCGAATGTTGCGCGTCGCCGTGTACGGCTGCGGAGCTCGCCGGCGTCGTTCGGGCGTACGTGACGAAACAAGTGGGGTGAGTACCGGTGGGCGGGCTGCGCTCGACCGGTGTTTCGTCTCGGTACGCCGTAGAAGCATCATGAACGTGTTTCGAGCAACTTTCGAACAATCACGTACATTGCGTGAAAGGTATGACATTTTTGAACGATGATTATTCACAGGTGAGCCTCTGATTTGGTTGAAAATAATCTGTCTGCGAAAGTAGTATGTATTTATTGGTTATTTATGATGTTGCTTGAATTTGACCCGTGAAAATTGGTGAAGTCGAAACAATTGGATGAAAATATGAACATCGCGATCTTATTAAGTCATAACAGGGCGAAAAATGATGAAGAATCTCACCCGGTTGTCTGGTCGGTTGACTGACTATGATAAACAATGATCGTTCGAGAATCGCTACAGTAACGGCAGACCGGTGACGAAAATCAGATCTGGTTACATCAAAGAATATTTCTTGTTTAACCTGTATTTCGTGTTTTTAATTTACTGATTATTGATTAGCTTCATTTCATTGATAAATGAACTGCAAACGTCATAAATCTCCAGTAAAAAGGAACGTGCGCTCACAATCTGTATGAAACCGTATTTCTTGGAAATTATCAGGCGCAAACTTCGAGCATGAACTAAAAATCCCGGGCTAATATTTGGAGTAAAAGAACCATTGACCGTTGCAATAAAATAAAGAAGTTTTTCATTTCTCAACAACTAATGAGCGTAATTGATGCTCCTTGGGGGCACTATGACGAGTTCTCTCACCTTTCACAACTCGTTCTTAGAGAAGCGTCTGTCATTTGTTAACGATTGTCCAATAATAATGAAGATGGTATATTAATAATTATGCAGCCACATTCAATATTCATCAGTTATCACCGCTATTTTAAAGTTTCTTAAGCGATTTTCAGGACTTTCCCAACCTTTTACTATTTCAACTCATTGTTTTCAATAACGAAGATAAACACCTGTCGTTTATGAAAGTATTTCGTTACTTGGTTCCTTTAATGGACTTACTTTGCGGGGAGAACAAATCGTTTCCGGTTTGGTTGGACTGGTACTGCATATCGTCAAACATGCGATTGATGGTTCTTTGCGGCTGGAATGTCACAACTACTGCTACGCTGATATTGATAAACGAAACGAGGAAGCCTGTTGCTTTGTTGATATGGGGTTTGAACATTGTTAGTAACGGTTAGATGACGTTGGGGGTGATGATGAGGATGATGAACACATGGAAGACTATTTGTGCTGGTGAAGGCGACTTACGATATATTTCTCTCACTGTATTTTAAAGCATGGTGCAAATATTTTAATGTTGCGACAACGTCTAATGATGATACCAATCCCGAAACAATGGTGAAACCTTGGCCAAAATTATGACGTCGCCGAGCATAATATATTCACGCCAGCAACAGCCAGCTATGACGGTAATGCGCATAGACTTTCTCGGTATTTTGAACACTTTTCCTCTAACTGTATTCACGGTGCGTAAACTAAACTCGAATCGCTCGCCCATGAACTGAACCACCGCCATGCTTTGAATATTCGACGTAAACAATCGCTCGCCTCAAAACTTTCAGGCCGAATTTCAATGTGAACCATCAAAGGTGTCTTTCAATACATGTTAGCCGCGATGGTCGAAGGGGCGGCTTGTTTGTGTGTTTGTCTCGTACGGTGCGTTAAAGTTAATATTCGTTGGTGCGCTGATATTAAATGGATATGAAGTTGCCGTCTACTTTCGAACGATGGAAAGTTAACGAACATTGGTGATCGGTGTTACTGTCACTACTGATATTTCGGCCATGCTGTTTTGGGCAAATAATTTATGATGTTATCGTTTTGGAAATCTTGACTACGCAAAGAACGGTAAAACTGGCGATAACGATTGAAGACTTAAAACTGGCATGTAAGAACATGTACTTGCCAGGACATTACGGCAGAGATCGCCGGCAACTGTCGCCGTAGCGGGTACCGTGAGACTTACGTACTATTGCTTCCTGCGTAGTTTCTGGTATGATAGCGCATAAACCGGTATGCTTAACCAACGTAATTGACGGTTGACTGCTTTACTGATGATGCGTAGTAATAATGATTTTGGGACTTTTGGATGCGCGGGTGTTATACGTCACTGTGAATACGGAGCAGAAGAAAGCGAGGTTATGAACAATTGATTTATCGAACACAATGGCTTAATAAAATTGACGGTGCTGGTTCAATGCAATATTGGACGAAATGAAACGAGAATGAACCACTTTAACCGAAATTTGGGTGATGATGCGGCTTTGTTGTCTGCCAAACTTTTGAAAGTGTTTTCACTGCGACTGTTTGTGAACATTTGTTGAGCAGTTTGGTTGCATCTCAACAACATTCAGTTATACGGCGACTGTCTATAATCGGTCTGAATCGAACAACCGACCCGATCGGCATCATCGTCTACGCAGTAGTACGTGACATTCGGCTTTTCCGCCGATCCATCGCCTCTCTTACTACAACGTATTAACGAATCGGTTAACCCTAACGAATTATGGTGATCAGGCTTCAATTATTCTTTATACTGACGTTCCATCAACAAACCTGGCGTCGACAAACTTTCGGTTTATATTCGAGTTGATGCGAAACAACTCTTTAATCTGAATTGCGAAAGCATCTTCTATGGACAACCTTCCTGTTTTAAACGATACTAACATATACTGCTGGAATGGTAACTGTGCGTGTGTTAAATGCCGTACAATAATGAATATTAATACGGTGTCGGTGTTCGCTGTCACTGTTTTAACTGATGACGAAGACATATCAACATCCGTGACGATAATTGCGCGCAATATTGACGATGGTTCGGTTAATCCCGGTATCAATGATATTGATCTACCGTGGCGTTGATGCGGCATTGACGACGAAACGTTGTGAGAATGTTGTTACATGTGCGAACCAATGATGATTTGACTTTGAAGCGACGCCGTCGTCCATTTCATCGGGCGTCGATGAGTTTGGTCGAATTTTGGAAAGTGCAACGATACTTCGAAATCTGACGTGAACGATGGTGCATGAAAACTAAATGCGCTGTCACGAACTGTCATGCCGGTGAACTGGTTGTGTCGACTGGTGATGCCTCCCATACGCTGCGCCGCCAAACTGTGGGCGGATTACGCCGTCTTATTTCCTTTAACTCTGCCATCTGTCGAATCAATGGAAACCGATCGTGGAAGCAAACGTCGATATCTTTACCGTGAACCTTTATGCCGCCAACGAACATATTAACGATAGTGGCCCGGACGTATTACCGGCGTCGAACGCTGATTTGACGTAATGGAACCGACATTCAAGCTGAAGTCTGGAATCGACTAGAACTGAAATGGAAATTTCTATTGTTAACATGACGTCACGCGATGGACATCGTCGAACGCAAATCATTCAATCTGGAACGTCTTCAATTTCTGACTGTTTGCGTGTTACTGTTTATGCTCGTTGGTGAGGGGTGTTCTTACGATCGAAGGCTGAAAACTGTCAATTTCAATATTGAAGACAATTATTCGATGATCAGCGTAGAAAAATGAAGTTCATTATTGCTGAAGTATACGCTGTTGTCAAAATTCAGGAATAACTTTGTATAGGGCCATTTTATAAACTTTCAAATAACTTTTAATAATTGGCATTTCCGTTAATGTATATTGACATTATGTTATGGGCTTTTCATTGATGGTATTTATGTAATAATATGTTGATGGAACATACGATGGTGAGGAACGACATAACGTTTCATTCGAACATTCACGCGGTATTCGAATCTGGTTCTGCCAATGACGAATAAACGAACGTACCGGGTTCACTAACTTCCCTTTGGTCGCTTTCTTCATTGACTCTTATCCTTTGTTATCCTCTGAGCTGAAAGAACGATATTACACCACGATCATCGCTGCGTCTATCGGCGAATCCCCGTAATCATGCGCCTCGGCTTCAGTCGTCAAACTGGCTGAATATCGCATGTTTGTGGTACAATATCGTTGACGATGACTTGCACCTGAGATTGCTTTTAGGCAGAAAGTATGGATATTACCGTATGTTCAGAAAGTATTATAGCTAGCTTTAACGGTGATATTCTTAACTCACCGGAAACCGTGTTTATTGTGACCCGATGCGGCTTTCATAAATCCCCACTTCGTTATAACCGTATTTTAATGTTTCTTTTGCGTTTCCGTAACGGCTTGCGTCAATTCACGAGGATCGAAAATGATTAACGATCCGGCTTTGTTGATTCATAAAGCTGTTTTACTGTTGATATTATCTCTTCGAGCTCGAACCGCGACGCATTATCATGTTTACCCCGATATTATGGTTGAGAGTTTTCAATGAAGGAACTCTTCAGCAGTCGGAACCGAACTGGTGTTCTATTTTGGAATTTAAACGGGTTTCGTTTTTGCGGGAAAATATCTTGTCAATGTTTGATGATCGGTCAGTGGCTCTTGAACTTCGATATTTCACTAAATCAAGATCGATGGATTGACTGGAAGGCCAAAGATGCGATGAGCGTGTGCCAAAGAAATTTTTGTTTTCGCGAGGTTGCACCAGTGAAGACGTTGATTTCCCCGCACGATGTACGTCTGGGCTGGCGAATTGTTCAATATTTCAACGGATAATCGCTGGTTCGTCGCTGCTCAACACCGTTCCATATGATTCAACGTTTACGACGATCATTCATGCGACGTATCGGTATTCGAACGTTATAGCACGCGGCTCAATGATCTTCGGCAACCAACATTGACGGAAGGTGTGCTGACGGATGAAATCATTCTTTCGCTGTTCGATCACTGAACATCTGATCGATTCGGTGTCTGGTTATCTTTATATTCCGTATAGTTGAACTATCGTTGAGTAGCGTTAATAGGCAAACGATGATCTGAAAGTGCTACTAAACTCTGATTATCTTCCCTTTAAATTCGTGCTCATGCGTTTTTGCTTTAATAATAACGGTGCTAGAACAGGCGACGTGCAAATAAAGAGCAATCTAAGCTTTTATAGCTTTTATAAAATTTACCAAAGTTAAGTTTTGATTTGCAGACGGTGCATGCGGTTTAGCCATATAGATGTACGCCGCAGGCCAGATTATTTCATCATTCCCCTACGCGATGAACATCGGAACAATAACCCATTGATAATGCTGTTTAAAGGCAATGAAGTCGCGAAGACGACTACAAATTTGAACTGATGCTGTCTTTACAAACATTGAATAATCGTCTATCATATTGTGCCATGAGCCGCCGGTATCGTGGTAATCGAACAGTGGCGAGTAACGTCAGCATGATTCTGGCGGCAGTATTGCTGGTGGACGATCGGCTGTGGCGCCTTGATGCTGCGGTGTGATAGGAAAGCGCGTCGTTCTTGCTGTGACGAGGACAGTTAAACCGACGCTGGCTGGGCGTCTGTCTCATTGAAAACAGCAAGTGACTCGGGGAATATCTCTGCTCACCTTACTGCGCCAGCATTTCCATCTGCCTTCGAGTCAGTTGATTGCCAGTATCGTTGGCTTGATATCGAAGCGGCTTCGACGGCTTTCCGGGGATTACTTCCTTTCATTTGCAGTCATTCGTTGTGATTATTTCGAGCTTCGGCGACGATCTCTGCGGCAATGCTGCGCCATCCGGCTAACCTCCGTAGACGAACTTCGACGATGAACGATCACGGTTTGGCTTCATTACGTTGTGTCATCGGCATCAGAACAGTTCGGCCAAATCATTGATGAACACCGGCGCGGCCGGGGCTTGGTGTGCGACCGGATCTAACCGCTCGGTATTCGCTGGTTTGTTATTTGCTCACTAGTTCGTAACGCGAGCCGGCGATAATCTTCTTCTTCGCTCGATATTTAACAATACTGCCCAACACCCTCGCACCACCACCGGCTGACTGCTGTCTTGCATCTTTCGGCTTTCTGCCCCAGCAACTTCCATGCTGTCTCCCCACTCGCATCTTCCGCTATATAGTACCGTAACGAAGTGTTCGACGTAACTGATTTAGGCACAATTTTCGTATCTGAAAATCAAGCTCATATTGACTTCCAATCACTTCAGACTCGGCGGGCGATCGTTCGTCATGCTGAACGGACAACCGTTGAGTGGTGGCACGAAAGACGAAACTATTAAGCTTTTCAGAATACTGAATACGATATGATATTCGCATTTAATGGCTGCTCGCCACGTCGTGTTCTTGGAAATCAATAATGATATCAAACTACCTTTAATTTATATTCGCCAGTTTTAACGGTTGTCATTCTAAAATGAATGGCAACTTATTCCGGTATAATATATGCATGATGCTTGCGCGATTATACGAATTAACGGAACGTATGTTGACGGCGCAAACGAAGGCCGAAGAACGTTGACGCGGCAGTTGATCCGCGTATTTTGACTTTGGTAGCCGATTTTACCGGTAACTTTCTTTACGATAATCGTATAAACTTCCCTCGCGTTGCGAACTCAGGACGACTGTGCCAAATGACGACTGAATGGTTGAGTTGCCAGCGATATCAAATAAAACGGTGATATCCGCGACAATGCGCCATTATCAATAGCTCGATTGTTCGGTTCGGACGGAAATATCTGTTTACGTCTTCAATATGTTGGGCGCCTGAAAGTGAACTGGTCGTGCGGCTCTGGGTAGACTGCAAAATAGTATTTAAAGAGACTGGTTTTGTCGAATCTCGGCGTCATTTAAAGGCTAACTGCTGACCGCCCCAATGAAATGTAGCTGTTCAGGCCCACGTCTAATGTTTGGCAATGTTTATTCTTTATTTAATGCGCAGTCGATGAGAATCGAAACAGTATCAGACGTTATTTGTCTCAACGATACTTGCAGATTAGCCTGATGTACCAACTTTCTTTTATTACCCAGTAATCGTACATCGCAATTCACGACTTGATGCCATTTTGATATTGATATTTTGCGGAGATGATGGGCTGACGACCATTGTTGCTTGCAAGCCCATACTGACGGTGTTTTCGAGGCGAACTAAACACTGGTCTCGGGGACGGGCATTCACAGATTGATAAATGCATAGTCGTTGAAAAACGAATGGATCATAATTCCGAGATACAGTGAACGGTCTGTTCCTGAGACCGGTGGAGCAGAGAGATATCTTTTTATCGGAGATGATGACTTTGTTGTTGACGTCAACGATTACTTCTGACGGACTCACGATGAAAACTCTGACTTTGTGATAATGTATTCTGTACGCAGCGAACGGTACGCTTTTGGGTACGGAAATGTTTGCGTTATTGAACAAACGGAAGTATCGGCAATTTCTTTACGGCGCATCCGTGATATTTGAATAACGCTTTCTCGGTGAGCTGAATCTGGCCGATTGATTCCGAACGAATTGGTGAATATTTTGGTAAAGTCTTTCACATAAACCAATCTTTGCGCCATACGCCGATGATACCGCCGTTATGGTGGAGAACCTTGGTGACATGTATGATCAAAAACGGCTGTCAGCCGTATGGGTATGTTTTGTTCTTTGGTATGTAAAGCTGACGTAAAATAAACGTGATACTTAAATGAGCGAACCATTTTTCGTTATCTAAAATCTGGGAGTTGAGAGAGCTGGTATGACGTATGGGAATCGTAGGTACGTATTTAACGATGCGTAACGTTAAATCTCGATATTATCACTTACGACACGCCATTTCGACTGCATTCATCGACTTTGAATATTCCGTATTGATTTACCGGCGACAATTGATGATCCGGAAACGCATAACCGATGATATGCGGTTGATCCGACTAACTATGCGGTGGGTAGATACCGACTTTTGGTATGACCGTTGATGCTGACTCTGTTACACTATTAATGGCGCAGGCATTTTCGATATACGTTACCGGATAAACAGCGATTACCGGTATTAACGGTCGGTCATTAACAGTTAAACCGTTGATGGCATTGAACCGCTATTCGCGCGACGAACGCACAACGAACGCTGTTATCGTACGAAGTACGTGGTCGTGACGAACAGGATTCGAACGCGACCATATTTCAATGAACAACTGGTTCTGCGCCCACCTGCTGCTACTATCAGAATTCGTTATTGTTTATTTCATCGTTGTATACATCGACGATCCTGTATTGAGCGGATCCGGAAGTCTCGTATCACGGCTCGCCGCGCAATAATATTGGTCGGCGTTAACAATGGTTTTCATTTTAAACACGTAAATGATTCGTTGTTACTTTTATTGGCTGTTAACTCGATGTCGCGCGCCAACTCATGGTTTCAAAGTTACAAACTTCGATTCATATTCTTCGAAACTTCCTGTATTCTCACCAACCACGGCATGAAGCAAAAGTCGAACTCGTGTCGAACGCTTCAAAACGAACTGTTACTTCCTTGTTTCGACTGACTGACGACGGTTTGGTTTTACCGCTTTGTAATATTCCGGCTTATTGGCTACCCTCGGCATTTCGAAAATGAGCTTCACGCTGGCTGCCCGCTGCGGACGGCTCAGCACAACCGACTACTACCAGAACGTATGCATGTCGATGAACTTTATCACGATTTGTGGCGCAGCTGAAGTCGATATTAATCGGTGGTGACGCTATTAGTTGTGCTGTCTGGCACAATGAAACTTACGAAACTTCTTCGGAAAATTGCCAATGACGATGCTGCTGGAAGATGACGAAAATGCGCATCGCGACAAGTTAACGACGTCTCCCTTTCGACATCGAATCATACGATCGCCGCTCTCCAGAATGCGGATAACATCGTCGAATTCTTGATGATCAAATCATTCCGGCGATAATTGTTCGATATGGCTATGCGGGATTTACTGACTTTAGAAAGGGTTTTGATCGGCGAATATTGCGCAATTGAAGACACGTTGGTCATTATGGCACAATGCTCTTCCTGGTTGAAATTGCATTACGGGGAATGGACAGTTATCGTCGTATATTTATCGTGGCATCAAAACAATATCATATTGCGTCGGTTTTATTCTTCTCTATGCTCGGAGCTACCTGTTCGCAAAATCAGGCAGTTAACGATAGAACATTGACTGTGGATACTGACTGTCGGCTTTCTCTGAAATGATTTGATCAATGTTATTCCGGCGTAATCGAAGTATACGAATGTGTTTGTTTCTTTCAATGAATAAATAACGATAAGAACGGTCGCTAAAATAACGTAGTGATACCATGATAAATGCCAGCGTCATCGAAACTCTAAACCCCAGATTTGTGTCGTCGTTTGAACCAATCATTCCTTTGGTTAACCCTGATCGAACTACATCGATTCGACTCCCTGAATTTCCTCGAGATCTGCGTTATGGTGATAAACAACGGCATTTCATCGTCCGTGCCTCTGAAATTGATTTCAACGAAATTAAACCGATATCGATGATGGTGGCGGAATCGAAATATCTTCGACCAGTCTGCATATTGGATGTGCCGTTGATAAATGCTATTCGGTGAAATGGTACGAACAGTCGTAAGGTAAACGAACGTTGAAATATTGCGTATGATGGCAAACGACGATCATGTCGATTTCTTTAATGGATATCGTCGGATCCAGCGTTTATACTAATGGCGTCTGGGCACCGTTCGTAATCCGTGATGGATTGATGATGATTGTTGCCGAACATATTTTATTCTTCTTCCCCACCCCATGTTGCGATGACGCGTGTTCTGGCAAAACTCGAGATTAAATCGACGGTTAACGATGGAGTATCGGAACGGAAATGGATTTGTTTAACCTCCTGATTTCTGGGGTCTATACCCTAACGTAATGATCACCTTAATGATTCTTGTTCTACGACTTTAATGGTTATGATGGAAAAGTCGTATGAACTATAACCTTCTGGCCGGTAAATCCGGGGTAATAATGATTGGCGCTGGTATTGATTCAACGCTATCATCGGACGCGATGACCAACCATTGCGATGCTTTCATGATAACCCAAATAATTGATACTATCGATCAACGACCGATCGCAGAAGTCGATAACCGGCATTCTTGATTCTGGGTTGGAAGGACGAGCGCTGCGTCGAAGATCGACGCGACGGGTGAAGATGATATGACTGATCGTTGGCATCGCTATAATCTTCACCTGAACGCTCGGGATGTCCTGATATGTTTGTTGATATGATATTATTCGAAGATGATGATCGTGAAATATGCGACGCTAACAACGCTGAAAAAAAAAAAAAAAA
>NW_025766166.1:0-61864 GCF_003918875.1 Haliotis rubra | reverse complement strand
TCAGTCTGGGCTAGTACAAGCAGCCGCACATACACCCGCATGCACGTCGTCATATGAGCGAAATATTCTCAAGCACGAGGTTAACCCAATTTCACCTCACCTCACCATCCCCCGAGTGGAATTTTATAATGAATACGCCAATAACAAATCTGTGAATGGCCCTAGGATCGTCACACTGAAATATCCCCAGAGATGTGACATGTAAGCCCAGTGTTAAAGTTAATTAGTTATATAAGAATATTTGTCTTGAAACTCTTAGCGTTTTATATGTCCAACAAAGTTCGGAAAGCGCACGTACAATCACCAAAACTAGCAAATTCGTCAGGAATAGACTCAATTGGGCCCATGAGAGCCGTTTTGTCAATAAAGGCACGTGCGTGTATTTGAATCTCTCACCGTTCATGACCCTCCCTTTATTTAAAAACTTCACAATAGTCAACACAATTTTGTTAGCTACGTTCTTTGTACAGTGGAATCTGTCTATTACGGACTGGCCTGGGCCCGACGCATTTGTCCGGATTGTAAAGTGGTCCGGATAGGACAACTTTTGTCCGTTACCGTAGACACTGCCAAGATGAGTTACTGTATATTTTACCGTATGTTATCAGGGGTAAGAAAACGACATGATTGCAATATAATTAAATAAGTAGGCAATACTTTTTACAGGTGACTGTTTATTCACTATCGATCATAAATGATGGAGATCTGCAATGAGAATAACCACAGCATGTATAACATGGATAATTAAATAAGATATAATCCTCTATCCCTCCCAAGTCATTGTCGCATTGAGAGAAAGTTGGGGCATGGACCGAAAGAAACAGTTCTGACTAGAACTCAGGTTACAGTTAAACGAAGCATAATGTTTTGAATTGTCCTCAAGTGATTGGGCAAAGTCTAAACGTTTGAAACAAACTGAACTAAAGAGACAAACTGGCAATAAAACATTCAGGGCTTTTACTGGGAAGACTGTCCTTTGGCCCAGGCATCATTCTGACTCAATCACATGCACGTAATCAGACAGCCAGTTCTTGGTGCGGGTAGAACGTCGTGGGTGGATCACACTTGTGTCTATTGTTAGGATCGGTGAAGGATCGAAGCATGGTGACTCTGTCAGGACAGTGAGATCTCTGATCACAGGACAGAGTGGACGGGATCTATCAGGTGAGGGTGGTGGGGATCTGTCAGGTGAGGGTGGACGGGATCTGTCAGGTGAGGGGTGGTGAGGATCTGTCAGGTGAGGGTGGACGGGATCTATCAGGTGAGGGTGGTGGGGATCTGTCAGGTGAGGGTGGACAGGATCTATCAGGTGAGGGTGGTGGGATCTGTCAGGTGAGGGTGGTGGAGATCTGCCAGGTGAGGGTGGACGGGGATCTATCAGGTGAGGGTGGTGGGGATCTATCAGGTAAGGGTGGTGGGGATCTGTCAGGTGAGGGTGGACTATCAGGTGAACTATCTGTATCAGGTGAGGGTGGTGGGGGTCTATCAGGTGAGGGTGGTGGGGATCTATCAGGTGAGGTTGGTGGGATCTGTCAGGTGAGGGTGGGCGGGAGGGACTGTCAGGTGGTGGGGGATCTGTCAGGTGAGGGTGGGCGGGGATCTGTCAGGTGAGGGGTGGATCGGGATCTATCAGGTGAGGGGTGGTGGGGTGATCTGGGGATCTGTCAGGTGAGGGGTGGAGGGATCTGTCAGGTGAGGGGTGGACGGGATCTATCAGGTGAGGGTGGTGGGGATCTATCAGGTGAGGGGTGGACTGGGATCTATCAGGTGAGGGTGGACGGGGATCTGTCAGGTGAGGGTGGACGGATCTATCAGGTGAGGGTGGACGGGGATCTATCAGGTGAGGGGTGGGTGGTGGGGATCTGTCAGGTGAGGGTGGACGGGATCTATCAGGTGAGGGTGTGGCGGGATCTATCAGGTGAGGGTGGTGGGGATCTATCAGGTGAGGGTGGTGGGGATCTATCAGGTGAGGGTGGTGGGGATCTATCAGGTGAGGTTGGTGGGATCTGTCAGGTGAGGGTGGTGGGGATCTGTCAGGTGGGGATCTGTCAGGTGAGGGTTGGTGGGGATCTATCAGGTGAGGGTGGACGGGATCTATCAGGTGAGGGTGGTGGGGATCTATCAGGTGAGGGTGGACGGGATCTATCAGGTGAGGGTGGTGGGGATCTATCAGGTGAGGTTGGTGGGATCTGTCAGGTGAGGGTGGTGGGGATCTGTCAGGTGAGGGTGGACGGGATCTATCAGGTGAGGGTGGACGGGATCTATCAGGTGAGGTTGGTGGTGGAGATCTGCCAGGTGAGGGTGGACGGGGATCTATCAGGTGAGGGGTGGACAGGATCTATCAGGTGAGGGTGGTGGGGATCTGACGACATTGTGAGATATGCTCAAAGAAATATAACTTCTTTTAACAATAACAACACTGACTAATTCCAACGACTTATAGTGTAACATGAAACACTCATTTCACATAAAATTATCATGAAAATATAAATATTAACTATCTATATGCTTAACGCTATTAGAAATGCATTGCTTAATTAGGAATGTGAACGACATCAAAACATAACACTTTTGTCTTCATTCTATCTTTTCTTCAATGAGTGTGCATGATTGTGTGTGCTTGTGTCCGAGGAACAGGGCTTTAACAGTTGTTGAGTTCTAACCGTAGGTGGTTCAATTAATGATTTAGTGTAAATATACTTTCTGTGTTCTTTAAATGCATTTCCACTTAGGTACTGCATAAACAAAATATGACGTTAACATTACAAATTTAAAGATTTTAACCTACAGAATAATTCTCACTAATGGGTTTTGTGGTTAATGTTGAACAACTCAGAGAAACAAACTCCGTATGATGGTTAACAGTTGGCACCCACCTTACCCTATTCACGACCTGTGACCCCTCTTCATACCTGTCACGTGCATAGCTGACCTCCATTGACAAACGTTGACCTTAATGACACAACACTGCCGCTGTTACAGGTCATTGGCTCCCTCCCTCTGCAAGCCGTCTGCGTTCTGCTGTTTATTTTGTTAACAGTTACATAGAAGGATTCTTTCATACAAATGCATAAAATCGGTGATTTAAAATGTGATTAGGTTGTCTGACAAAACATCCACTTGCACAGTTTGAGATCGATTGGATCATTGGATGACGAGATATTTACAAAAAACTGGGTCCACATGCATTTCATGCCAAACTATAATGGAAGCTATCCGCATCAAACTGTCTAAATCTGAGCTGAATAGGGACAAGCGTGTCTTCCTTCCCAATGCTTGGTGCATTAACTACTTTCCTTCCAACACTAGTGATTACCTAAACATGTTGTATATCCCAATCACCTAATTTCTACCACTGTATACCCTTTACTGGCTTCCATCTATGGTCATTCCCTCTATGTAAACTTCTTGTACAAACATTATGTTGCTTCACAGTCCGGACGCTGTAAGTCGTGTTCACGAACCGTAACAACACCTCCCGGCGATGTTTACTTAATCAACTGGCCAACTGGGTTGTTGTTTTAATTAGACAGTAAAAGCTCCCGACTGAAGATGCTGTACATTTACACTTTGATTGACACCACAATACAAAGGCGTGGATGACAAGTGAGCTGTTTTGTGATTGGTTAATGTACTTTGACAGACAGATGCGGTCACGTAGACTTAAAGTGATTTTGCTTTACGACAACGCTGCAAGTCACAAGTGTGCTTCTGCTAACTTTTCGAAATGTGACCAAATGCCACGTCTCCGATGGATGCAGGAATAATTCGGACATTCAAGGCATACTACAATAGATCGCTTGTTAGACATTACCTCACCTGTGCTGAGGAAGGACGTGATCAGACATGTCGGATCAACATGCGGATGTCACTCTCGGTAAAATTATTGATGTGATGAATTCAATAAGCTTTACATTAAATGCTTATTTGTTTTATCCAGATTCGTGTCGTTTTGTAAAAAGTAAGGGAAGCAACTTGGTCTTGATTCAGTAGTCCGGACTATTCGCAATCCGGACGAATTTGCTGAGAAACGCAACCGTCCGGATTAACGAGGCTTCACTGTATACCCTATTAACTTAATCTCTCACTAATCTATTGTAAAAACGACTCTGTGGCTCCATGTATATACTATGCATACATGTGTAAAACAACTCTGTGGCTCCCTGTACACACTATATATATTTCTGTAACTATTCACCTGATGAAGGGCAAGTACTAGCCCTGAAACGTGTGTAAAAAATACAGAATTTGCACATCCATATCAAGTTTCCCGTATTGTCTCTAGACATGTATATGTGCAAACATGTATCGCTACGCATGTTACAGAGTAGACTTGACATTTTTCCATGCAAACCTCTTTGTAGTAATCAGTATAATAATTTATGTCTATCAACACTATGAAATGCCTTCTGGAAGCCAACAAAAATACAATAGAACTTTCCTTTCTTTGTAATAGACAATATCTCGTATATATGTAAACATGTATCGCTAGACTTGTATATATGTCAACCTGTATCACTACACATGAAATCTTTCAGCACAACAATGCAATACAAGCCATGCCCATTCTGTGATTAGACAACCACGATTAAACGACAGTCCGTGACAAATGGAAACAAACACAAAACAGATAACTTGGTAAGCCAATCCAACTCCACGGAACTCACTTGCAATGTATTTATTCATAAATGCATTGTTAGAAATATGTGATTTTCCAAAAAATATGCTCATGACATATCACCAGGAAAATATTGAATCTATGCATATTTTATGTCAATTCATTCATTTGATATTTTAGGTCGGGCCAACCAACGATCACATTGGTCAACGTCTTCTCCTCTGGGCTACACATGAAAACCTTTATGATCAATTACGATAAGATTGCAATGTGGTTGCAGTAAACTGAAGTAACGGGTAGTGATAGGATTGCATGCCTCCTTACAATGTAACTGAGCAAGCTCATTGTATTTTGCGCTGAATAGAATAGCTTATTGAGCTAAAGCAGTACGTTGGGTTCTCAGCATTACAAAAGAATTGGTGCCTGCTTGAGAACGTGGAAAATCAAGCACTCGTTATTGTGGTACGCCTATCACAGTGCTTCCATGCAGCACTGAAACAATACTCTCGACGTCTGCATGCAAATTCTTCTCAAAGCTTTGAAAAAGGGGCAGTGAAAAACATGGCATTTGATAGGCCGTTTTTCGTTGTGCTATGTGCTATATTCACCTGCCTAACACTTTCGTATGTGTTGATAATGCGACCGAGAAGGAACGACGACCTCCGAACAACTGGAGATGGCGATGACACGAGGTCAAGGTCATACGACGCTAATGGATTGTGTTTACATGGTAGTATTTGTAAACGAGAGTCTGGCAGTATGTTTTTTGAATACCACAGAGAAAAGACCTTTGAAACACGATTAAGGCATCGGCCAAAGGACATCACACAGTCAGTTCCGAACATTGTTCATTTTACGTGGTTCAAAGGGAAGAAAGCTTACTTCCGGTTTCACCAGCTTCTTTCAATAATGGCGGTCCAACAGGCCATGAACCCAACTGTGTATTTCTGGTTTGATCTCATGCCTTTCGGGGAAAACTGGGACAGACTAACCAAACTCTTGCTAAAGATACATTTCGTTCACAGAAATGATACTAAACCGAACATTCATCAATCTTTCGATGATCTGGAATCCAGTGCCAGATATGAAGCTCTGCTAGAGTTTGGTGGCATTGCTGTTGAATTTGATATCTTCATAATGAAACCTCTTGATATGTACTTTGAATTTGAAACAACGGTGGGTACTTACACATCAAGTGATCTCGCTTGTGGTATCATTATTGCTAAACCGTGGTCTACCCTTATGAGGAAATGGTACCTGATTCAGATGGATTTACCCACAAGACATGGAACTCCTTCTGAGACTTTGACCAAACTGGCACTAACTGAAGGACACGGAGTCCAATTGGGAACTGGAGTGGCTGCTCCTGACCACAGCAACATGGCGTACTTGTACAAGGAAGGACTATATTTTGACTGGCGAAAGGAAACGTTGTGTGTGAAGCTCTGGACAGAGGAGCATGACACTGAACACAACAGGGAGGACATTAAAACGTGGAACACTACCCTTGGTGATATATTTCGTCATATCTGCTTTGCTCCAGCAAGATGATACATTGCACTGAAAACAAGGCGTTGTCTTAAAATGTTTTCTCTGTAATTTGATTATACATTTAAGGGTACGGAGGGTACGGATCACTGTTGTGATTCGGGTGGTGTGACCTAATCATGAATCAGTGCAGACAAAATAGGCCAAACCTGTATCTTTGCATGTGTGTATGTCTGTTTATGTCTCAGCTAGGCAATGCACGATGCCATACACTGTGGTCAAATGTAACATATCTTGTATTTCTTATTACACTTTCTTAGTTAAAGGTCACATGCAACAAAAAAATCAAACATAATTAAAACACAATTATCACTTCTTCATGACATATAATATGCTTTGCTGATTATGAAAAAACAAATAAACAAAATTATAAGCGTATAATCGCAAATCAAAAGTGCAATATTTTGTACTTAGGTTTACCTCCCTCGAAACGAAGCAGCCGGGATACCGAACCCAGTCAGAGCGGGTGGGTGTGCACTCAAGTGTAACGGCTGGTTCATTTGCAGATGCCACCTTCACAGCTCATTTTTTTGTGTATAACATTTTGCAATCAACAGACATCATAACATGTCATGTGTTCAAGTATCACACCTGCCTCTCTGTGTAATTACATAATGTGACAGAGACCGAACTCGGGCCATAAATCAATGCGTTTTGTTTATAGCCTGATTGGTGTTAAGTTCAAATTGCATGTGGTCAGTGATCGAAGTTGTGTATTGAATATTGTCATTAGCAGACAGGCAGGCAGACACACAGGTGTCAATAAAACAAGACATTGAGTTTTGTCTGTGACAGCGACATATCTATATCACAGTTAGAAATTGTGTCAACGCTAAATAATGACATTGCTTTTAAGTATCGAACTGAGAAAGTGACTCGGTAAGAAGAACGTGTGGTGAAATAGACAAATGAAATTATATAAACAGTTTATTTACTGTCATAACATATAAAAAGCTCGCGCCTGTGAGATATCAACAAAAACATTATGAAAATAGCTCACACCAAAGCCTTCACCGAGTATTCACCAGACAGCCCGCTTCCAAGTTGCGCGAACCTATTTCACTGCGCACGTGCTATGAGCGCAGCCCAGCAGTTGAAACTCGTATTCCCCAGAAAAGTCTGGGGAAAATTAGTGAAACGTTTGAACTCCGATTTCGCGCGGTTTTTTTCATCGCGTTATTTTTCAACTTTATAAGTTGAATTTGCATTTTTGACGCTTTGTTTTGGTAAGTCCATACCGAAAGGTATCAGAATCTGCAAAGTTGTGTTTTACGTTGCATGTGACCTTTAAAGTAAAGATTCTAGTACATCAGAGATTCGAACCCACACTCTCACAGTGAGGAGGGCGGTGGGTAGCCTAGTGGTTAAATCGTTCGCGTGTCACGCCGAGGACCCGGGTCCGATTCCCCACATGGTTAGAAAAAGTGTGAATACCATTTGTGGTGTCCCCGCCGGAATATTGCTAAAAGCGACATAAACCTAAACTCACTCACCAGAGTGAGGCACGAGCACACAACGCCAGCAAGTGAAAATTGTAAATTTACTCTTCCATATTACAGTGTAAATTTACACGTGACAGGGTATTTAAGGTCTATCGTTTCCTAAGTATACTACAAACAACAAGTATGGGAACACCCTAATGTTTGATAGTCATATATAAACTTAAACGTGGTGAGGTCAGTTAAATGCAACTTTTGGTGTGCTTAATGGGCACTTTAAACGACATGTTTGAACATGCAGTGAAACAACTGATTCCATATTCGTTGAGTTTGGGCGTTTGAATCAAACATGGCGTTGGTGTGTTTCAGCACCCTTGTTTTTTCGCTGTTTTTGACAATGTTTCATTTCACTCAAATCAACGAATATTAAATAAGTTGCTTCACTGCTTGTTCCAACATGTCGTTTGAAGGGCCCATTAGGCACACACACAATTGCATTTACCTTAGAGTATAAATGACCTCACCACGTATAGGTTTATGTATGACAATCAAATTTTAGGGTGTTCCCATATTTTTTGTTTGTAGTATACTTAAGGTAATGGGGATATTCCTTTAAGACACATGGGCTAGTGTTTGGGGATAAAGCTATAAATAATTGACATCGGTGTATTCTCTTTTTGCCTGCACTTTAATTGACTATAAGCGGATTGGGATTAACAGTCCAGTGCTTGCACACTTATAGTATGTTCGAGTAAGTGGAGTTCACTCAACACCAAGTTCACTCAATGACCACACTGAACGCAGTCATTAAAAGTCGTGTCATGTCGTGTCGTGTCGTGTCGTATCGTGTCGTGTCGTGTCGTGTCGTGTCGTGTCGTGTCGTGTCGTGTCGTGTCGTGTCGTGTCGTGTCATATCATGTCATGTCATGTGAAATAAATGATAAATGGCATTTAACGCATATGTATATATTTGCTGATAATATTTACAATAATCTTTTAAAATTCACCACATTTGTCAAATAATTCATATTCACTTATTTGCTATTGGTTCCGAAGATTGTAATATCACAGATATACAAAGCCGTGACACATACGGCTTAAAGTAATACAGCCACATGATGTACAGGTATGATATATATATTGATATATTCATAAACATGTACAAATCATTACATGTATAGATAATGACAGGTACACATTGATACAGTTTGGAGTTTGGAGTCATCTAGGTACTGGGAACAGAAGGCTCCATTTGTCTCTGTGTGTGTGTGTGTGTGTGTGTGTGTATGTGATTTTCCACAAAGAATATTTCCTTTAGAGTTTTTATATATAAAGTTAGATTTGGAAGCATATCTTTAATTCTGCAAATGTGAATATGTCTCTTCGCAGAAATGATGATGTCATTTTGTATTCTATTTTCATGTGGAGTACCAAACCAAACCATGTGTTTTGATAATATCAGTGGATGAGGATATAAACTGTTAAGCAAAATTTGTGGGAGTTTTCAAAACGTTTGTGTCTCCTGACATTTAAAGTACACATGGTACACACTCTCACTTATATCGTTGCAAAAACAACACAAACTGTTATCAATTTTTTTTCATTTTGACCATTTCCTATTTTTGTATAAATAAAACCTTGTAGAATATATATTGAAACTCTATAAGCTTTGTATCTTGTAATCCCTTTCGATATACTGTAAATCCAATCAAAGTCAGTTTCAGGAAATAAAAGCTGCCATTTATAACAAATGTTTGCATGTTTATCATTGCAAATAAGTTTATCATAAAACTCCTGCAGCCTTTTGATGATTTTAATACATTTATCTGGCATTGGTTGACATTTAAATTCCTGACTGGTATAGAGTGACAGTGCTTTAAAGTATGTTTCCAAGATTCATGTAATATGTTCAGTAAATATCTGAAAACTGAAAAAGTACCTTTGATACAATATTTGTCTTTGAATGATTCTATCATTATCATCGCATATATCCCTAATATTTATAATCCCTTTCTATGCACAATTCTTTATGAAATGTGTAGAGTTTTGAAATTATGATTGAACCATAATGGTTGGGATAGAATTTCATTGATGTTATTTCGGTCAACATAGCGTTGTTTATGAAAATGGTTCCAGGCTCTAAGCACATCATGCCAAAAGGGTTTTTATTCTCAATAAAAGTGTCAGAATTAGCTCCAAAATTAAATATATCTTTAAAAGGTATATTGCATGGATTATTTTTATCACATGTTTAAAAATAAAGTCATAAGGTGGATAATTTCAAAGCATCAATAAATCTAAGTGTTTGTATTTGTATCTATCATTCTCAATCCACCCTCTTCATATACCCAGCAGCAAGAAAAAAAAACGTCAGTACAAATTCAAAATTAGATAGGCACTGTAATCAAATCATTACAGAAATGGACATAATAAGCAGATCAAAAACATTTTTGTGTACAATATCTTGACACATCAATGAATAACTCAAGACAATTTCAAGACATTACGTGAACGTTTGCAGTCTATTCAGACTCTTGACTTCAGTATCTAGTGTCACCACAACGAGCGACAATAACTGCAGCACAGCATCTATGCTTGAGTGCACCAATCGATTGATGAAGGCCACTGGCACCTGGAACAACACTCTGAGAAAGGCCTGGCGCAATAAATCGGCTGTGTTCGGCCTTGGTATGACATTATTCAGTCTCCTCTGAATTTCATCCCAAAGATGTTCAATTGGGTTTAAATCAGGACTTAGGGCTGGCCACTATATAATGTTGACACCGTTGTGCTGTAGGAAGTCCCATGTAGCTCTGGCAGTATGGGCCCGGGCGTTATCATGCTGTAAAATGTTGTTCCGGTGACGTGCGAAATGTGGTATGACGTGGGGTCTGAGAGCTTGGTCGATGTAGCGCACCGCTGTGATGCCGGCTCCTCTCCCTGGACCAAGGTTCTGGAACACCACAGGACCCAATCTCTGGTTCAGGCCTATTCCACCCCATGCCATGATGCTTGCACCTCCCCATGAGTCTCTTTCCATAACACATTGGTCTGAGTAACGTTGGCCACGTCGTCGCCATATTCTTGTTCTACCGCTGTACCTGTACCCACTCTCATCTGTGAACAGAACAATTCTCCATTGCCTGTGTCGCCAGTTTTGGTGGTGTAAGGCAAACTGTAGACATTCACGCCGATGCCGAGGGGTGAGGATAGGTAAGGTCTATGGCAATGGAGATTCCCGTTGTTAAGACGTCGGCGTACTGTATCAGTACTGATTGGTCTTCCGTGTGTTCCCATTGTCTGGCGTGCTGTTTCGGATGCCTGCATGAAGGGGTTCTGTACATGCTGTCGCACAAAATGGCGATCTTGTCGCCTTGTGGTCACCATTGGTCTGCCAGTACTGGGGCGATCATTTGTGGTGTTGGTGGCCCGGAAACGTTGCTGCAGCCTGTAGATGGTCCGAACGTTGACCTGAAAGTGATTGGCAACGGCTTGCGCAGTGTGACCAGCTTTATGTCTTCCTAGCGCCTGGTTCCTCTGAGCTGTCGTGGGTCGCGGCATCCCGCTGACGTTGTAATGTGAATGTTTCAACCAGGTTTGAGGGTGCATTTTATAGGGCTGGTCCTTGTAAACAGCACGTGCAGCATGAGAAACATGGAGAACACCGTACCATCTCCGAGATCAGGTTTCGTTTTTGAGACCATTTCCTGGGTTCAATTCTGATTTTCGGAAGGAATGTCTTTGCTCAGGTAAAGTTGGAGATGCTGTGAAATATATACAATCAAAACATTAAATGAGTTTACAGTTATCCGTTTCTGCGAGGGAAAATTCCAAACTGACGTTTCTTTTGCTGCTTAGTATATTTACAATGAATGCTAATTACACAATGATTGCTAATTACATAATAATTACTTGTGTAATTAGCAAACATAGTGTAATTAGCAATCATTGAGTATTAACAATTCATGTTTCAACTCTGTTATCTAGCATGAATTAATTATCATTATGAAATTAACAGTTCAAGTTTTCAACTTCCCTTATACATCACTCTTCCTTGTGGAGTGTGATGTCACATGCATTGTGACGTCATAACTGCGTTATAGTCTCGACATCAGAGTGTCAGCTGTCACTTCACCTGATGAAGGGTTCAGTCATGATTCCGAAACGTTGTGCGGGAAAGAATAAAGAAGCTTAAAGAAGCTTAAATCCATATATCTTGCACGTCTCTAACAACTTCTAAAATACATAATACTTTGATGTTTTCATTGTTCTTATCATACACCAAGAATCTCAGCTTCAAAAAGAAAAATGTAAGGGAAGAGTGGGCCTCCCTGTCCACATCCTCGCGATACATGATATGTTGCTTCGAAAGTCAATATATTTATCCATCTTATCATTTCGGGGCCAAACTCAAATTTATGTAAAACTAGGCTGATAAAATCTTTAGAAACAGTGTCAATGCTTTTTCAAAATCAATCAGAATTAGCAAACCAGGACTGTTTTGTTTCTTTGTGTCATATACCAGTCTTGTATTTTCGCTTATAGTCCTACCTGGCTTAAAACCAATTTGATTACAGTGAATAAGTTCATATAAAGTAGCTTTTAATCTATGTGCAGTACAGGAGCTGTTAAGTTTATAAATAACATTGAGTAAAGTGAAAGGCCTCCAGTTCTTAAGTAACGTTCTGTCTTTATTGGAATTTATTCATGTATTTGTTGATGTTATCTGCAATATTGTAAACCAACAGTGAGTGTTTTCTGCAATTTCATTGGTCGAGAAAGCTCGTCGAACATAGATCGATTCCCTGAATTAACAAAGCCGAATAACAGCCCAATAATACGTAAGAATATGTACTACTGCTGCGGACGCCGTCGGTTTTAAGCTAAATGTTTAATTCCAATGAATCCGGGAAATTGAACAAACGAAACTATAATTCATCTGCATAAGATTTGCAGTGGGTTCCTCCAAGTTAGTGGAGAAATCAATCTTCGATGTAGCCATATATATACACATAACATATGGTAGGTGTATTAAGTGAGTCTAAACTTTTGATGGGAAGTATATTTATCTTTTAATTGTGTGTTTGTTGATGTTACATGCAATATAAGTAAAACATATGATGTCACCTTATTTGTCAAATGATTCATACTGGTGTATTTACTGTATTTGTGGGTGTTATATGCAATAAACAAACTGTGATACAGTTTACCGTTTCTCCTTATTTGCTGGCATACTTGCATTTCTAATACGATTGCTAGGCTCAATCCCCATTTCCCTAAGGATTAGAACGGTCCACTGATTTTAATGCCTAAACGATACCTGCAGGCAAAATGATAACACCCCCTGTCATCTGGGTTTGGCTTAAGGTACTCAGGACAAGGACTGCCTCGGCATTGGTCCAGTGTGATGCTGTGAGAATCGAGAGAGAGACAGAGAGAGACAGACAGGCAGAGAGACAGACAGACATAGAGACAGACAGAGAGAGACAGACAGAGAGTCAGGCAGGCAGAGAGACGGACAGACAGACATACAGAGAGAGACAAACAAACAGAGACAAACAGACGGACGGACGGACAGACGAACAGACAGACAGTAAGACTGCCAGCAAGCCAGCCAGCAAGCCAGCCAGCCAGCAAGCAAGCAAGCAAGCAAGCAAGCAAGCATTGACTGGGACGTAGAGATCTACTGATAACAGAGAGGGAGAGAACGTGAGAGGAAAGACAAAAGTGTGTATGTTTTCCAGAACTTAAAGCAGAGGTTTGGGAGAATGTCATTGGTCCTCACCACACCGAACATGACTAAACGGAATCGAACTGATAAATTGTTTTGTTTTCATTACTTAATGAGGCTGGTGATTGGTCAATACACTTTATAGAGTATGAGTATGATTTTACGCCGCTTTTAGCAAAACTTTAAGAATATCACGGCGGGGGACACCAGAAATGGGCTTCACACATTGTGCCCATGTGGGGAATCGAACCCGGGTCTTCGGCGTGACGGGCTGACGTTTTAACCACTAGGTTACCCCACCACCCCTACAGTTGTTAGAGGGGTACACAAAGGGAACATAATGGGAAAAGACAAGTATCATACGTATGTGTGGTTACACAATGCCATTTAGAAAGTGGTCAAATGTAACATACGTTATTTTGGGGATTACACTTTCTTAGTAAAGTACAGATTCTTGTACTTTTGTTGGGTTGAGTCCCATCCGGGATTCGAACCCACGTAACATACGTTACATTTAACCACTTTCTAAAAGGCATTGTGTAATCATAGCTTTCGGCCGTGGTAGAGGGGTACAGCATGATCATCGATCTGCGCAATTGGGAACCGATGACATGTGTTAACCAAGTCAGCGAGCCTGACCACCCGATCACGTTAGTCGCCTCTTACGACAAGCATTGGTTACTGAAGATTAATTCTAACCCGGACCGTCATGTGTCTTAAATAATGATATGGATCGGTGTCGTCGGCATACGACACAACAAATAAATATTTTTAGTTTCTCAGCAGCTACTAAAGTCATCAGGATGTAATTCGACCCCGCCAGACGAGGCACCCGTCTGTGACAACCAGACATAATCGCCAAAGGGCAAAGAATCCTTTTTAATTTCATGTCTCACTGAATACATGAGTCGACATGACATTGTTTGTTATCGAATACTTTTGCATTTTCTATTTAATGTAAATATACTCTCCCAAAAAGGAAACGCATATAGGAATTTCAACTGTATTTTTATGTTTATTTTGAAACATCTTGTAGGCTTTATGAGTCAATGAAATATAGCGAAATTGCACACTGGGAATGCAGACTTATCCGTCTTTTGCACCAACTCGAGGAAAGTCAGTTTGAGTGTCACATGGAGACGTGTGGTGGCGCTGAAGTCAATACCTCGTGTGACCACCGTGGGCATCCAGAACTGCACGGCATCGCCTCGGCATCGAACGAATAAGTCTCAGAATCTCGTGTTGCCCAATCGCAGCCCACTCTGCCTGTAGTGCCTGTGCGAGTTGCTGAAGTGTGTGGGGCTGACGGTTACGGCGTCGCACCCATCTGCCCAGGGCATCCCACAGATGTTCGATCGGGTTTAAGTCCGGTGATCTTGAGGGCCAGGGGAGCACATTGATGTTGTGGTTCTGGAGGAAGTCTCTAGTGTGACGTGCTGTGATGGGCCTGGCATTGTCCTGTTGAAACAACTCCTCTGGCGATCAATGATTGGAAGGAGGTGTGGGCGTAGGATTTCGTCACAGTACCGTTGAGCTGTCAGGTTGCCCTGGATCATCACCAAATCACTTCTCCTACGGCAGGTGATCGCTCCCCACATCATAACACTTCCCCGGCCGAATCTGTCCACCTGCGGGACGCAAGCGTCGGCGAAACGTTCACGTCGACGTCTGTACACCCGCATTCTTCCATCGCGTCGTTCCAATAGAAATCGTGATTCATCACTGAACCAGATTCTACGCCAATTTGGTAGGTTCCAGGCCTGAACGTTGGTGCACCATTGAACTCGATGTGGACGATGTTGTTGTCGAAGCACAGGGCCAAAATAAGGTCTTCTGGCACGTAAACCAGCCTCTCTCAACCTGTTCCTGACGGTCTGTGCAGAAAGCCTCCCTCAATCCGGGTATTTGTCGAGCGGTACTGGTCGCCGTAGCTGTTCGATGACGCAGGTGATATACCCGAATGTAGCGATCCTGCGCCGCAGTGGTCGCTCGAAGTTGCCTACTACGAGGGGCATCTGCTATCGAATTCTGCCGGCGATATCTCTCCCAGAGCCGTGACATGGTGCTTTGGTGAACATTCATGCGTCGGGCAACGGCACGTTGAGACTGGCCAGCTTCAAGCAAACCAATGGCGATATGACGGTTGGCTTCACTTAGACGTGGCATTTTGCGTTCGTCAACAATATTCCAAATACAGTGAATAATCGACAGACAGCGATCAACCTTTTATACCCATCATTGAGACTATCTGATCTCCAACTTTCACGTGCATTGCATGTGAATTGTGTATTCTGTGACACTACACGCCGAAATTGAAAATCATGCTGTTAAATACGGGTATTTTACGGATTGTGCGTTTTGTTGTGATGTTTCAAAACATAAACACCATAGGACTCCTAAACAGAGCAAAACCTTTGTAAAATGAATCACGTTTTAATTCATTGCTACATGAAATTGCTATTTTCATGATGCGTTCTTTTTTGGGAGAGTATATATGAAGGTATAACATCATTTGGCTGTGGTGGAAGAGTGAGTGAGTGAGTTTAGTTTTACGCCGCACTCAGCAGTATTCCAGCTATATGGCGGCGGTCCGTAAATAATCGAGTCTGAACCAGACAATTCAGTGATCAACACAATGAGCATCGATCTACGCAGTTGGTCAACCAAGTCAGCGAGCCTGAGCACCCGATCCCGTTAGTCGCCTCTTACGACAAGCGTGGGTTACTGAAAATCAAATCTAACGTTTTTATTACAATTTACGTCGTAACAGAGGGCTATTCTATAAGGATAAACATGTATAGAGACACTTGCACTGTTTTTGCATTTGAAGGCGGATGTGTTTGTGTGTCACACTGGTGGGGCAGGGTCACCTCGACCTTCCCGAGCATCCGTGTCATCACTGTTGGTGATTCTTTCCTGTCTGCGACGTAAAGCCCAACTCAGCTCAACTTTCCTGTCTGGCAGGTATCTATTACGCTTTAGGAATTGAGTTACTTAGGACTGCAGTTCTAACCGGGACTATTGTGGCGGTCCTATTCAGTACGGTTGACAGACACATTGTACTCTCGAATGTCTGATGTTCATAACCTTACACACATGATAAATAACAAAATGTTGTGAGGTAGGCCAGTCAGTTAGTTATGCCTCTTGTTTCCTCGTGGAACAAAGGGCCGCAACAACACCCCTCCAACGGACGCGGTTCTGTGAGATCCTCTTTAGCTCGGCCCATGTCCAGGCTAAGTAAACTTAGGCTCAGTATTATTCGTCACACTGGTGGGGCAGGGTCACCTCGACCTTTCCCGAGCATCCGTGTCATCACTGTTGGTGATTCTTTCCTGTTTGCGACGTAAAGCCCAACTCAGCTCAACTCTGGCAGGTATCTATTACGCTTTAGGAATTGAGTTACTTAGGACTGCAGTTCTAACCGGGACTATTGTGGCGGTCCTATTCAGTACGGTTGACAGACACATTGCCCAAATTGTACTCTCGACATGTTCATAACCTTACACACATGATAAATAACAAAATGTTGTGAGGTAGGCCAGTTAGTTAGTTATGCCTCTTGTTTCCTCGTGGAACAAAGGGCCGCAACAACACCCCTCCAACGGACGCGGTTCTGTGAGATCTTCTTTAGCTCGGCCCATGTCCAGGCTAAGTAAACTTAGGCTCAGTATTATTCGTTACACTGCTATACTGAGTCTAACAAAACCTAACCTAGGGCTTGGAGGACTTCACACTCAGATGAGCCTTTTTGGATGCATTGGAAACATCATGTCTGGATGGGGTCTGTTTGAACTTCTGGTATATGCCAAATGTTATTTGGGTCAACATATAGTGTTGTTTATGAAAATGTTTCCAGGCTCTAAGCACATCATGCCAAAAAGTGTTTTCATTCTCAATAAAAGTGTCAGAATTTGCCCCAAAATTAATATATCTTTGAAAGGTATATTGCATGGATTATTTTTATCACATGTTTAAAAATAAAGTCTTAAGGTGGATAATTTCAAAGCATCAATAAATCTAAGTGTTTGTATTTGTATCTATCATTCTCAATCCACCTTCTTCATATACCTAGCAGCAAAACAACAACAACGTGAGTCACATACTAACAGGGAAAGCTGTTGCCAGAGCTATTCGAGCTCACTTTCTTGTAGACACAGCTCTCAATGGTCTGTTGGTATCAAGAACTTTTAATGTGAGCCTTCCTAGCTTCCGTACACTTTCTGATGAAGCTGACCTTGCCACTCCCCTTCCTGACACTGATGATGAGGATCTCAACATGGCGACAGGGCTATACAATGAGCTGGTGAGTGAATCCTTTACTGTTGGGGAAGTATCTTCTTCAAACACATTAGAAAGCATTTGGCCATCGTGTTAACCAAGAAAAAGATGCACTAAGCAATATGAAGACAGCAAAACTTTGGATCCAGTACATGAACATGGTGGATATGTTACGGATTTTCATTAAAGCTGAAAGATTAGGAAATTGGAAGATGCACCTAAATTATATTGCTGACATGTTGCCATTATTTGCAGCAGCTGGCCATAACTTGTACACCATATCAGTTTGGTTGTACCTTCAGATGATGACCTCCCTACAAGACACACATCCCAAGACCTTTGAACTCTTCAGCTGAGGTCATCATGTTATCTGCTGCGCCAATTGTTATTGGGGAGGATTTTCAACAGATCTTGTGATTGAACAGGTGCTCATGCAGAGCATTAAGACAAATGGAGGACTTACAAGGGGAACAGGCATGTCTGAAACAGAGGTTTGCATGGCATATGTCAATGCCATCATGCACGGAAGTCAGCAAAGCCATGAGTGATCTTACAAGTAGTGTAAACAGAAACTCTGAAAAAGTCAAGGACATGTCTAATGCAAGACAGGAAAGAGACAGGAATGATGCCATGAAACTTCTCCATGTCTTTCAAGACAGAGACCCAAGATCCTGACCTCAGAAACATTGCAAACGGATTTGTCGCAGGTGCAACTGTGAATGTAGATGATGTTTGTTGTGTTGGTAGCTCTATTTTGGAGTCTATGACAAGCACTACCATTGGCGACTTCAAATTAAAAAAAAAAGATCAAGCTGTACAAATGAACGAGAAACCTGTTACACCACAAGATGACTGACTGACTGACTGAGTTTGGTTTTACGCCGCTTTTAGCAATATTCCAGCAACATCACGGCAGGAGACACCAGAAATGGGCTTCACACATTGTACCCATGTGGGGATTCAAACCCGGGTCTTCGGCGTGACGAGCAAACGCTTTAACCACTAGGCTACCCCACCGCCCACCAGAAGATAAAGAAATTTGCAACATTGATCCAGTTTTATCGTTTCAAAGGTTTGCCAATAGCCAGTCAACACACGACCTCCAATGTTTGCTAAAGTTTGAACTTTGCAGTTATCCACCTGCACTGTTTGATTCTCCCTCTTTTCCTGAAGGAAGCAAACAAACCTGCCCTGACTTCATTCATATCAACATTGGATGATGGTGTTTCCCCTGGTCCAGCTTCTGATGCTATCTATGTTCTCGATGGAGGGGCTTTGCTTCATACTCTACCTTGGCCATGTGGAGTATCTTATGCTGACTTGTGCATCATGTACTGCACATATGTCAAAAGACACTATGACAGAGATATTGTTGTGTTCAATGGATACTCAAGTTCATATACAGAGTACACAACACAAATGAGACGGACTGGTGGACTTGAATTTGGTTAAATTTGATGAGAGTATGATATTACAATCAAAGAAAGAGTCATTCCACGCCAGTGTTCAGAACAAACAACAGTTCATCACGATGATGTGCTCCTATCTAGAAGCTGACTGGTGATGCTGGTGTTGTGATAGTTCAAACAGCAGTTTCACTGGCATGCCAGTCATAAACAGTTCTCATAGGGACGACACGGATATGCTGGTGACACAAATCTGGAATCGCATGATATCTTCTTGCAGTCAACCCCTAAGAAAAGTTCTTTGAAAAGAATTCCATTTTGGAACATCAGCGAAACCAAGAAGAAGCATGAAGCATTCTTGTTCATACATCCTGTCTTAGGCTGTGATACGACATCAAGAATCCATAGAATTGGAACAGCTGTTGCCATGAACAGCAGAACAGATCATTGAAGCTGGAGGGAAGGCCATGGCTTGTCTCCTGTATGGCGAAACAGGTGAAAGTCTGAACTTTCTCAGACACAGACGTTTTTGTGAGAAAATAGCCTCAAGCCAGATGCATGTTTATCCTCAGAATCGTCCGCCAACCTCAACAGCAGTCTAGTGTCACAGTCGCGGGCTTATTTTCAGATTCAAGAGTTGAAAGGAAATTACCATCTGCTTAGTTTGACAGATTAAGGATGGAAAAGAGATGGCAAAAGGATCCTAACCTTGAAGATCTTCCCCCCAGCTCCAAAGGAACTGTTGACAATTATCATATGCAACTGTAAAACAAATATGTGCAATTCTCAAAGATACACATGTAAGAGACATGGATTGAGATGCACTCACTTGTGCAGTGTGTGTCCTGGTTGTGCATGTCTGAGTGCTCAGAGAACTGTTGAAAAATAATTTGGAAAAGGACATTGTCATTCTGTCAAACAAGATTAGCTAATGAATGTAGGTAATTCATAATGAAATATCATTTATGAAGTTGAGTAAAAGACAACTTTCAACTTGTTCTTCATCGTACCTGATGAAATTGTGTTGATATAAAACATTGATTGTTCATTGTATTTCATTATTATTTAGAATGACTATTGGTTGATACATATTCATCACAATATTTCTTCATGTTAAAAATTGTCACACAATTGAAAAAAATGAAATTTTTGGCGTAATCGTACCATACATATACATATGGATGTCGGGATACGTTGTTAATATTTTTGGGAATGTTTTCTTTTTTAAAATAAAAGAATATGATGAGACTAATCCCTATTAAAACATATATTTCTGAAAAGCCTGTAATCTGAGGTTTAATTTGATATATAACATGACACAATTGAGTTGATTGCAAAAAAGTTTGCATTTCTATCTAAGATTTCGAAAGCGAAGATGACCCCTATGACCTTGAGGGTCGAATTTGACCTTGTTCCACCACTGAGATTTTCCTAGACTTTTTATATGTTATAAAGGAATGGTTCAGGGTCTTAAAACAGTTGAAATCATTTCTATTGCAATTTGCTATGGGTTAGGTCAAAATCTAACCGGGATGACTGGACTACTTATTGCAATAGTTTTTTCTCTCCTTGAACTGTCTCATCTGCAGTCAATTTCCAAATGAATGTATAGTTTATATGAAACAAAAACAAGTTGAAGTAGTTTCAGGCTCTCTTAATAACAGACAAGAAACTTGAAACCCAGATACAATCGATGCATCGATAGTTTTCGTTTCTACCATCGATTAATTGCTATCGGAGACTCAACAACTGCAATCCATCGATAGTTCGACGCATCGTTGCAGCCCTAGCATTGAGTGTTTCCGGGCCCAATAATTTCATTTAGAAAGAATCCACTGACGGGGAACAGCTAACATGTTTTTACTTGCTGTGGCTACTATTTAGAGACATTATCTAGCAAACTTTTCTTATTCCTTTTCCAAACATGTATGTGACAAAACATGTGCTTACACCGAAGACGAGACCAGGAAGTAAAAAAAAACGTTACCTACAGGCATTTTGTGAAAAAGACAGCTGCGGTCGTTTCTTGGTTTCCAACAACAAAGCACGCGTGAAACGACTATTAGTTAAAAACACTAACACCTTGGTAAATGACACCCCAACGACACAACACTGTGATTATGTAAAACAAATCCCATTCCAGTGTACCATCAGTGTTTTCAATGGTTGCTCCTTTAATGTTAGGTATCGACAGTAGCCACGGGCAAACCGCCATCAGCAACAAAAGATGACCCTCGAGGTAGTCTACTAGATCTGTTGTGAATGTGGAGACTCAATTATTGATGAAACGTCCTGCTCGCTCCCACTACGAATCAAAGAACACAAAACTTCAGTCCAGAAAATAGACTCTAAATCCACCATATAGACGACCACACCCAAGCCAACCCTGACCATGCCATCCTATGGAACAACGGTTCATTCTCAGGACGTCGACAACCTGAAATGTTGTATTCGCAGGACGTGGACAGACGGTATGCTTTTGATGTGGTGTGTTATTTTTATAACGGATTAACTGGTCGGGAAGTGTTAAAATGTGAACTGTGTTATCCGGAATTGATTCCCCTAAAGGTTTCTAGTATTCCATTATTAAAGATTCGCCATGTTTTGAAAAGTGTTATTAGTCAAAGATAACATTTATAAACATTTTCTATATTTTAGAACAAGTAATCACAGGTTGCCAATAGAATAGGGTCGCTGGTCAAACATTCCTCGTGAAGAAAGATTTTGTACATTGTGTAATTCTCAACAAATTGGGGGGCAGTTTCATTATTTATTTAGATGTAAAGCATTGGCGAATGAACGTTCTTCTATTATCAGTGATTATTATTATAAATGGCCTAACATGTCAAAATATAAGCAACTTGTTGGGAATAATAAGATACATGTCCTGAAAAAACTGTCAAGATTTCTGAATGTTGTGTTTGCCATCTTGCTATAACCTGTATATAACTATGTGTAAAATGTAACTCATGTACCAACGTTGGTGGTTCCTTGCAGTAATAAAAAAGTGAATGATTAAGGTTTCATGATATCGGTTCACTCTGGTAAGCATATGCCTATGATAGGTGAGTGAGTTCACTCAGAAATCGTTTTCAGTGTTGTTTGATTTCATAAAATATGTTCACTCCGATAATTAAGTATACACCAATAGGGGAGTAAATTTAGTCTGGTGACTGGTGTTCTCAGCAATGTACCATCCGACACCGTGTCTTATTTATTAGAATTGTTTCGTTTCCTTATAATTTCACAATTTAGTATTGCTCGATTTCTTGTAATCACAAACTTTGTCTATTGTTTGGCGTTAATGAGCTCAGCAACCCATTCGCACAAGTGGACACTTTTTCGTGGACTTTGTTTTTACACGACACAGGGTGTCCACGTCCCGAGAATACCCCGGAACAACATCGACATCCTGGAAATCATCTTATGTAACAATGGAGTTCCGTTCGTATCTTCAAAACAGTGTCGGCCCCGGCTCATTCCTTGCTGGGGGGATTAAAAGAGATTTACAGTTACGGGTCAGTGATTGTGCAGGGCGAATTTGTTACCCCTGCTATGGTTGTGATAAGCAGTTCCTCACACAACTGATTTTTACATTTTGTTTTTAAATTCTGACACTATATTTTCAAAGTAAAAAAATGTATCATGCATCTCTGATCCAAGCAATTAGTCGGTTGCAGCAGAAATACCATTCATCGTCGATTGAGATTTGCTCCCAATATTCTATCCCTTATCAAATGTGTCCATCTGTCAGTGCTATGAGTCACTATATATCTAATTTCTTGACCGAGTTCTTACAAAATTACACCATTTTGATACCATTTATAGCTTTTAAAATAAGTAGAAAAATAAAAATCTTTGCCTCAACAAACAACAGACCATACTGACATCACACGGGAATGTACATGATTCCTTAATAGATTTATACGACATATGTATCTGCTTGTCTTGGCAACATTATGTTGACAAGATATTATCCCTAACAGGCATCTACTGTCTAGCTTTACCTTAATATCCAGATTTGCATTCAATAGTACTCAAAGGAGCTCCCAAACTGTAGCATTATGTCTGTTTGTTTCGGATCAATATGGCAAAGTATATTTGTTTAAAATCAAACATTGTTATGACATAAATTCAATGTGACTCCATAGTCATTCCATGTAGATATATTTATGCATTATTTATATTTTACAATATACATAACTGAGCATACGTATGTATGACTGGTAAAGGTAATGTTTGTGTAATGTGATATCAAAGTACACATGCACAATCATACAAACTCAGTAAAGCTTTACAGCAGTCTTCAGTGCAGACATCTATTGATGTAAACAGCAAAGAGATATTATTTCCTTTGTGTGAGGAAAAATATGATCGACATTAATTATTATTTGAGTGTTAGAAAAATATATTATGAGCTTTGTCATGACTATTATAATCTTCTGATCATTGTGAAGGGAATCTTCATTTGATATTTGTAGCACTTAACAGTGCCATAAGAATTGAAATTTAGTATGAATATTTTAATGTATATGTTGAAAATTTGAAATTGGAAGGTACCCTTAAAATATTTAGTTAAACTAGGATAGCCTCCTCTGTATCTTAAAAGATATCACTTTCTTCTATTCAACATTTTACAAATGTCATTTTAACATATAATCTTAACTAAAATGCAGTCATTACAGAAATTCGGTAGATATCTCACCATTCATCTGTACAACCATTTTTATACACCATAAACCCTTGCAGCTCCCCAAAATGATTTCAGTGATTTCCACTCTAGTTTTGAATAGTATGTGAGTTGAACATGGTACACCAATGTATTATTATGTTTTACAGATTAAAGATAGTATGCAGTAGAGAGGGTTCGGGTGATCCTGGCACAGTCAGGCTGGTAAGGCTCATCATCAGCTCAGGGCCCTTGCCCCCTCCACACACAGCCCAGACAGCAAGAAACGCTGCCTAGTCGAACCCACCAAGAACTTTCTGGAGAATATGAAGATTCACCAACACTGCAACCTTCTGTATTACCCAGAGTGTCAGAAGGGCTGGGCTCCCGGTGGAGAACCTGGGCACTCTCCTGATCTGCGCCAAGAGATCAGGAGGTACCAAACCAAGGGCACCGAGAACAATGGGGAGCCTGACGACAGTGTACTTGGGGTACAAGCGAGACATTTCAAAGGCGAGGTTCGCATATTTATCATGCTTTTCCTGAATCTTGCCAATCACATTACTGTCAAAAGGAGAGAACATTCAATGATATAAAATAAATTCATTGGCTTTATCAAAAGGACAAGATCAGGGCTCCGATTTCTCGAAACAAACTTAAGTTTTTACTCAAGTTCGACAATTTGAAACAGCTGAATATTTAACTCAACTGCATTTTTAGAATAACAAAAGCCCAAAGAACTTGGGCTAATCCATCCACCAAACTCAATTGTTTACTATGTTTGAGTTTCATATCGATTTGAGTTTATTCTGGGAAATGCATTTTCCTGACATTTTCTCAAATTTGACTAAAAAACTCAGACTTCAGTTTGTTTCTGTGAAATTGGGGCCAGGTTTGTTGGCAGGAATACTCTGAGGATCTACATAGACCTATTTCACAGAAGTTTGAAAGCATCGTTTTCCATGACGCCCTGGACATGTTCAGGGTCCTACCATGGATGGACCTCGGAGTCAAAGCCACAGGCATGGCGTGGAGACGACAGTAAATGCAACGGACCATGCCATCATTCGTTTGAGATATGCTGTTTGTGCCAAGGAAGGGCATCTCTGTAAATTAAAGTCTCTGTAAATTCATTGCACAGTTTATTAGTACTTTTGCAATTGTCATAAGCGGTTACAGGCTTTTTTTTGAAAGATAATTTGATAAATTAATAAATAAAAGACATGTCACTACTCGCTCTCTGTTTCATACCCTTCTGCACTCCATAACATTAACTAATCATTGACTAGTTTTACATACATTGCCCATTTGCATTCGAATGATTACACTTAGATTTATCTCGAATATCTGACTTTTCTACAAGATAATAATAATACTTTAATTCCTTCTTTTGAAGTGTGACAACATAGGTATTTATCTACATTTAATATTTGGCTAGTAGTAGTATCACTGACTGACTGACTGACTGAGTTTGGTTTTACGCCGCTTTTAGCAATATTCCAGCAAGATCACGGCGGGGACACAGAAATGGGCTTCACACAATGTACCCATGTGGGGATTCGAACCCGGGTCTTCGACGTGACGAGCAAACGCTTTAACCATTAGGCTACCCCACCGCCCCAGTAATAGTATCAAGTCAAACGTAGCATCTGTATGAAATGTGGATGAACACCCAAAAAGGATTGAACATTGGATTATGATATGTAGGTAATGACTGACATTTATACTTCCTCCGTGACTGTTTGTTTTCCAGTCACCGTATTTCCTCTCTTTTTTCAACGGATTTCCAGACCCGGCGCTTATTAGAGGTCAGGCAGTTATTGCGTTTATTGGGTGTAATTATCGTAATTGTTGGTGAACTGCTTTATCCCCGGCGATTATTAGAGGACATACAGAACTTGAACATTTTTTTCACTTCTCTTAGGTGTATTCCTGCAAAATATTAGCTCATTCCACCGCCTCGCTTAGAACGGCCATCAGGTGATTCATTATTGCAATATAAGCAATCATGGTCATCCATGATATATCTAAAAATCATGGAACAAATATTTCAGGACATAACACTTGATATATCATAGTTTAAGGGAAAGGATATGCTGTCTATGTACCAGCGTGAACGTTAACGGCGAAGGTGAAGGGTATACTGGTTAACTGTCTCTATGTGTAATAATAACACTTACACCTCACGTTGCGCATACGACATGCGCTGTCAGTACAAGATTGGACCCTTCGGATCAGCGCACCTTGCGGGTTGGTGAAGGTAAGATAATTTGAAAAGATCGGCCACTGCAAATTCGCTTCTCAGAAAAGTCACTGAAAACAGTGTATTCAGGCGTATTTGTGTGATTTTAAGTGGTCAAAATGTGAATAATAAAGAAAAGCACTACAAATAACTTAAAATGGTTTCTTAAATATATCATTCACGACATCAGGACAGGATTCCAGAAAGCGGAAATATATTTGTATTTTCTATACGAACCCAGTTTGGCGTGAGATTGTTGATTCTCGTGAGAACGTGACATGAGCAATAAAAGCGTGAGAGTTGGCAGGTTTTTGTTTACTATAATTATCATTAACGGAAACAAGCAACAGCACAAGGGAAATGGGAACAATGGCATCGGAAGCAATGAGTTGTAATTTACTCTACTTTAAAACATATTTCCCCAGAATAATAGGTACAATGTCAAATGTCACGTCCGCACAGGCGTATATCCACTTCTTAGATCGCGTTACTTGAACTATTCTAGAATGTGTTGCTGAAATCACATTTGAAGGCTGTTTAATCTTGGATCAAATTTTGACAGTTTTCTGGCAGCGAGAACAAAACATACCATGTCACTAGCGTAAAACACAGGAAGGACCCAATTCGTTCACTTTCATTTAGAGTTATCCGCCCTGTTACTTCTGAAACACGACATGCGACTCGAAGATTGAAATTGTGAATAACAATAAGTTTATGTTTTAACTGTCAACATGATCTGGATTTCAAGTTTCTTGTCCGTTAATTAAAGAAACTGAAACTACTTCAGCTTGTTTTATTTCCATATAAACAATACATTTATTTGGGAAATGACTTCAAATGAGACAATTCAAGGAGAGAAAAACTTTTGCAATAGTATTTTGCAATAGTTGGTCGCAATAGACAATCGCTATCGCAATAGTATGTTTGCAATAGAATTTCTCTATCGCAATAGTTCTTTCCCCATCAATAGTCACCCCTACATGTTACCACACTAAAAGCAGAAAATTGCGCCAAATCCTAAACGAGTCAAGTTATCAGCATTGTCTTTTTCTTGTCGGTCGCAGTGGTCGTGTTCCCAAACGAGGGGCGGTGGAGTTGCCTTGTGGTTAAATCGTTCGCTCGTCACGCCGAGGACCCGGGTTTGACTCCTCACGCGAGCACAATATCTGAAGATAATTTTTGGTGTTTTTTTTTTTTTTTTTTTTTTTTTTTTTTTTTTAAATATTTTTATTTCCCAGAGTACATTTGTTGTTGTGGTACAAAAGCATCATATACAACACATCCTCGTCATCAGACGTTGAGCGAAAACATCACCATCAGTACAATCAATCAATACATCAATACAAAAGCAATCATCGTATGTTCAGGGTAAATTGCTATAATGTATCTGTTATCCTTAACAAAGGCTAATATGTATACCAGTACTTGTATTCAAATGCACTTATCAAATTTTATTGTACTTATATGACATCTAGGTTGGTATAATTGGCAAAAAGTGTATGGAAGGAAGACCAGAAGGCATAGAATTTTGATGGGTTTGCATTTGAAAATGCTGTATATTTGGTAGCTTTGTAATAATTGAGTATTTCCCTTTGAAGCACTGTAAAAACTGGCTTTATATTATTTCGGCTTGTTTTATATAGCATGTATTTCACTATTAGAAACACCAGATTAAGTGGGTTGTTGTTTTTACCTTTGAAACCAAAGATAATATTTTCATGCGACAAATCAATATTTCCTTCAGACAGTATATCCAGCCAATCGGATACCTCCCTCCATACTTTCACGGTATATCGACATTCACACAATAAATGAATAATTGTTTCAGGAGCAGATTCACAGAATGTGCACATTGAAGAGTCTGTGTATTTCATCAAATGTAACTTTAGTCGTTCAAAATATTGTGTAATCTTGAAATGAAAACCATCTTAACTGTACGCTTTCTGTACATCTATTTGCCATTAAATATATATATTAGACCAGTCTTCTTTGTTATATTGTTTATTGAGGATGTGTTCCCATTTTTTTTGGCTTGTTGGTCCAGTTTCAACTGGAGGTATAAGTATATTATATAAAGGATTTACTCCTTTGGTTTTGTCCGCAGATACAAGATATATTAAAAGGTAATGTTGGGTGTTTAACCTGATAGGTCCAAGCTGTATCGGGTATTTTTCTGAGTCTGCAATATGCTAAGACAGGTACACTTTATACCTTCTAGATGGAGGAAGTTTATGTTTTGCAATTCCATATTTTTTTCTATATCAACTTTATGTAAGAAGTTTCCATTCTGATCTAGGATATCACATACTAACATTATTCCTTTTTTGCCATATTTTCATAGTAGATTGACTTTCCCTCTATTTTAATGTTATTATTAAACCATAGAGACTGGTTGAAAAATATCTGATATTTCTTGCACATTTGTGTAACACCTTTTTTAAGTAGTGGCACCATGCCATTAACACGTCACTCCAAAATTGAGTTGAGACACTGGGAATAATATTATTGCACACATATTGTGCATCAGCATACCATAATTTCATTTGCAATGTCTAGGATTTCATTTGCAATAGATGTACATTTTGAACTGTTGAGCAGCAACCGTTTAATCCACATTATTTTTGCGCAATTATAGTAATTCTTACAATGGGTACACTTATTCCTCCATCTTTTGGTTTAAGATACATAATTTCGCTTTACCTTATCTGTTTTCCTTGCCACACAAAGTTAAAACACTTTTTGGAACTTTTGTAATGTGTCTTCAGATGGACTCGGGATGGATGAAAATAGATGGTTTAACTTTAGTAAAAGCAAGGATTTTAAAATAACATTTTTGCCCATTGGTGTCAAATATCCTCAGAGACCAAATATTCATTTCTTGGTAGATTTTTCCAAATTTATCATTATAATTTAGGTCTACAATGTTATTTAATTCAACATCAAAACTATTCCTAAAAGTTTAAAATTTGATTGTGTCCAATCCAGATTCCATTCCTTTGCACATCTTATACCTGGATCGTTTTTTTGAACCTATCCATATTAGCCTGGTTTTTCTTGCGTTAACTTTTAACCCTGAAAATCTTGCAAAGAAAGCTAATGTGTTCAAAACTGCATACAAAATGATTCAGATCCGTCTAAGGTCACTGTAGTGTCAAGTTCCTCGCAAATTGGGCTAAAAAGGCTTTGTATATTACCTATCTTTATCCCTTTAATTTTCTTTATTTTTCTTATTAGAATAGCTAGTATTTCGGCACATAGGATAAAATGTAAGGTGATATTGGGTCTCCTTGTCGGCATCCCTAGTTATCTTGAAAAAATTCACTCGCAAACCCATTTACTAATACGCTTGATTCACTGTCGTTTAGCAATAATTTTTGTATCCAATTTCGAATACATGGTCCAAAGTTGAAAAAAATCCATTACATTTTGCATAAATTTTCTGTCAACTGAGTCAAAAGCTTTTTCAAAATCAATAAGCAGTAATAACTCTGAATTTGATATGATTCACTATAGTCCATTACGTCGTATATCTGCCTTGTGACTTCTCCTATGTATCTTCCTTTGAATAAAACCTTTTTGATCCTCGCTGATAATAAGTGGTAATATTGTCTTTATTCTATTTTGCTATAACTGCAGAAGCTAGTTTGTAAGAGGTATTTAGTAGTGATATTGGTCTCCAGTTTTTTAGCATTTTTTTACTTTTACCACTCTTAGGGATACAAGTAATAAGACCTTGTTTTGTGATGATACGGACATGGAACCATTTTCATATGCATATTTCTAAGGAGTTAATCAGAAATTTATTTAAGCTTCATTCCAAAAAACTTGAGGAATTCACTGGAGAAGCTTCATCCGGGCCCGGACTTTTATCATTTTTCATTTTCTTTAAAGCGACAAGCGTTTCTTTGTATGTTATTTCTCCCTCTAAAGATAAGGCAGCTTCTTCCTGACAGTTTAGGTATTTCCATCTTCTATGAACAATTCTTCTAATTTAATTTGTGTGCAGTCTTCACTTAAGTAAAGTTTTTGTAGAATGTTCTAGTCTCTTCTAGTATTTCCTTATAATCTTTTATCACTGTACCGTCCTTTTTTTTCCAATTCCATTATTGATTTATTAAAAAATTCTGCTTTCTAATTGTAAAAGTACTTTGATGGTTTTTCCCCTTGTTCGATCCACTTTGCCTTTAGATCTTATGTATAAACCTTTTATCCTTTGTTTACTAATTTCTTCTAGGTCTTGTTTAACTTCATTTACTTTTTTTAAGTATTTCTGTCTTTTTCCAGCTGGTTCTGTATCCAGGTCGATTTCCAATTCTCTCAATTTATTTCCAAAAGCCTTTTCCCTATTTAAAGTCATTTTCTTTTGTAGATGAATAATATATAGTCATACCTCTAATTTCTAGAAGTAGCATTTCCCATAACAGTTGATCATTTATGGTATATCTTGTTTCTTCAGCTTTTGCTTCCGGTTTTAACTTCATATTGTTGTAAGGCATTCCCTTTTATTGTAGTTTTACTTTTCAACATATTTTCTCAATGTGGGTAGGAGAGTTATTAAACTTCCAAAATCCTTTCCTCCCTCTTATCGTATCTCCCAAAGATATTGCTAGTGAGATTATTGAGTGGTCCGAATTAATGCTTGGGGATATATCTGTTTGTGTAACTGCCTGTAGAGAGATTATGTGATACAAGGTTAGAAAAAATCTAGCCTTGATTGTTTAAGCGGGGTTGGTTGTCTCAAGTGAAACGTTTTTATACGGGTTTGATTCTCCAGGGGTCTTTCAAGTCTAATAGAGTTATAGCGTTTAATAGTTCTCTTTTGTCTGGCTTTTGGGTTATTCCAATGTGTTTGTAGTTATAGGTGTCTAAGTCACTGTCTAATACCATGTTCCAGTCTCCACATATTATAAATTTATCGTTTTCTCTTGTTGTTTTAACATATTTTTGATATTTATAATGAACTCGGGGCAATCTTTATTAGGTCCATATACATTAATAATTGTGTAGTCACTATCATGTATTTTTACTGTCAGTAGAATATAATTTCCATTATCCATATCAATTTGTTGACTCTGTAACCTTAAATTCAAAATTGTTATTAAAAAAGAATAGCTGTTCCCCTTGCATTGCTTCTGAAATGGCTGGAAATAACATTCACTATAGCCCCACTGCTGTTTAATGAGCTGTTCTTGCTCAGTAGTGAAATGAACGTCTTGAAGACAGAATATGTTACCTTTTTTAGCCTTAAGAACCTGAATACCTGTTTTCTTTTAAAAGCATTATTGACACCTCTGCAGTTAAGAGATAGAATTTTTAGATTTTCCTTATTTATTTACATTTTGTTTCATTAGTTATCTTAAATGATTTGGGGCAGTAGAAGGAGATGGTTTGATTGACTGTGCAAGTTCTTGGGATGAGTAATAAAGCATCAACAGCAGCAAACATACATTTGGGAATTTTTGGGTACAACAAAGGTGAACAAAAGATATAACAGCAAACAATATATATATGTGTATACATTTCCGACTTCCGAATCCTGTAATGCTGGTAAAGCATAATATACATTTTACAGCCTTTTCCGTCCGTTTTAATTTATAGTTTGTTTTCACTTTTATGAATCCACTTTAGTTTGGGCTCTTGGTTCCCATGATATTACTGATAATAACAGTGGCATAGCTTGGATCATTTTTCTTCAGTTCCACAATATCGTGCATATCGTATTTCTGCAAAGGGCCCAGGCCATGTCTCGGTAACAAATATAATCCGTGGTACATAATATTACTAACAATTACATATGTAATTTTGTTTACTTCAATTATAATGCCCACATTTATATTTCCCAGTATAAGTTGTTGAAAAGCGAAAGGCATAATAATAATAGTATAATATTCTCTATACCAATTGTGGTACCATGGCAGTTTACGTATTTAGTGGAATCAACATTTAATAATTAGTATGGCAGCTACTTTTGAATGACATAAAGTGGCAATTTAGAATGTTTAATTCCCTGAGGGTACAATTCTTTTCAATGATTTTTCACTGCATCAATGAAAACAACAAATAACAAATAATCTACCAGTTAGGTTTAAATAATCTACCAGTTAGGCTTAAATGAATGAGTCGTTTTCCCATGGTAAAGAAAGATTCGTTTTGACAACTGCAATAACAATTGCTTTACATAAATATATATATAGATAAGCAGCTAGCATATTTTTTGTATGTTTTATATAAAACATAATTATATATATATAGAGAATAACTTACATCACTTATTTCTACCAATAATGTTGCTGTAGATTAATAGGTAATTTATTTTAGCAGAATTACATCGTATTCATTTGGGGAGCCATGAATAGATTATAAATGGTTTACCTTTAAATGGCGGTGTATCCAGAATAATCCAAAGTTCAAAAGAAACACACATGAATGTCGAAAAGATACACATTGACATTTACACAAGGAAATATATGCGGGAGTCACATTGCATTTGCATTTCAGCATGTCCTTAGGTAGATAGGCTCACAACCACAGTTCGATGAAAGCTGTACTGAAAGTGAATTTTACACTGTTCTTGACACCATCCTCCTTTGTCCAGACTGAATATTGAATATATATCACACTCTCGTCATATGAGTAATTTCACGCTATGGTCCTTTATTGTTTGTGTTTTTTACTTTGTTTTGGTAATTAACATGTGTCGACATTGCATCTCTTCTTCGATGCTCGTCCAACCTAGTGGGTTAAGCGATGTTTTCCTGTGGTCGCTCGAGTGAATAAGTTTATCAGTAAATAATAAGCATGGTCGTCTCGGTTGTTCCGGTCCGCGTGATATCACACACATGAATGTCAGAAAATACACATTGACATTTACACAAGGAAATGTATACGGGAGTCTCATCGCATTTACATTTCAGCATATCCTTAGGTAAATAGGCTCACAACCGTAGTTCAATGAAAGCTGTACTGAGAGTGAATTTTACACTGATCTTTGGCACCACCCTCCTTTGTCCAGACTGAATATTGGATATATATCACATTCTCGTCGTAAGAGTAATTTCACGCTATGGTCCTTTCTTACTTGTGTTTTATATTTTGTTTTGATGGTTCACATGTGTCGGCATTACATCTCTTCATCGATGCTCGTCCAACCTAGTGAGTAGCGATGTTTTCCCGTGGTCGCTCGAATGAATAAGTTTATCAGTAGATACAATAAGCATGGTCGTCTCGGTTGTTCCGGTCCGTGTGGTATCACACTTTCTTTACAGACTATATTGCAACTGGTGACTCCTTTTTGTAGTTATTGGTATTTATTTATTTCATTGGTATTTGTATATCTGGTACCTGCAGAAATAAGTTTAAAATATCAAAGCAATTGTATAATCAAATATTAATATTGTTTCTTTTCTTATGTAAAAACAACGGTATAGTGTAAATTATTAAGTACAATATTCCCATATTGAGTAAGTAACTAGACCTTGTTTGAAAGAACATTGGCAACCAACTATTGCATAATTTTAACAACTATTTAGAACACTTCAATTTTTTTTTAATATTAATATTGTATATCTTTTTTTTCAGTTCAAGAGATGCACTGTGGGACAAAGCATGGAAGTCATTCTTCATTGACCTCACCGATGAACCCACAGATACCCCATGCCTGGAAGAAGCGACAGATTCTTATACATGTAGTTGTTTGGCTGATGAATTCTTTGGTTTTTAATACAATTCCCCAGTATCATCATCCGACAACAATGTAGATGAATTTGTTGATGGCATCCCGCGATACCAGCAATATTTAACATTAAAAGGAGCTGTTTCAGCATGTAGATGAGCTAGGCAATTTTACAATTGCAAGAAACAAGCGTGAAAACATTACCATTGTGCAGTTTTATGACTGACGAGGCTCAGTCCAGCTTTCAGTAGTCATCAAGCCATCCTTTACAGCAGCAATATATGCACATCGACGCGACTTTGGCCCAAATCATGAATTCTGAATTGGTTTACCTGCATTTTTTCTCCACTCTAAGAGATATGAAGAAACTTTTATCAAAACTGCTCTACATACCATGTTTGGCGATGGCAGTTATGAAGACAGATTTACAGACTTGATTCCAGTTGGTGCAGGCATAAGTAAAGTAGCTAATTCAACAATATCTGCCTAATAATTTAACATGTAATAAAGTACACCTAGTAGAAATTATGGAAATTAAAACTAATGTACAGTTCACTTCATGGATATCTAAAATATCTGTTAATGAAGTTATATTAAGATTGTGTACAGATTTGTATGATTTTATGTTTTACATTCACAATCAGTCCTAAATGGACAACATAACTATGCAGGCTGTGTTGCAAGAAGTTTAAAAGTTATCATCTTCCTTATTTTATCACCAGCTTAAGTCTGGGCTAGTACAAGCAGCCTACCATACACATACACACGCACATGTCGCCATATGAGTGATAAATATTCTCAAGCACTCCATCGCTAAGACCAATTTCACCTCACCTCACCTCGACTCACTCGGCACTCATCGGAAGGGCTACTCAAAGAGCCTACTATTAAGTACAATATTCCCATCTTGATTAAGTAGATATACCTTGTTTGAAAGAACACTGGCAACCAAATATTGCATAATTTTAATTTCAAATTCAGTTTAGAGTTTATTTGCAACAGTTGAAATTCACATTTACTGTGTTTTAATGAAAGAATATCTAAATGGTTGAATTTCGTATCACATGATTGTACATGTAGATATATGGTCCCATTCTACAATAAATACATTGTACATATAAGAACGCGGTGGATGTTGTGTTTTAATGTTATTGGTTGCATGTTCCTGCCAAGTTAAAGTTGACACTTTGCTGAAATTTTTAATTGATAGGGTAATGTACTGCAGCCCATTTAACACGTATATTTCATGGGCTCGGAGGAAAGTGACTTTAGTATTTAGTGGCTTCCCTTTGAAAACAACAACAAATGTCTCCATAGGGCCCAAAGCATAATCACTGCTAGCCCCAAACTGGCATTATAAAAACATTAACGCTCTTGGATAATGTTTCGTTGGGACTATAAACGTTATAATAAAAAATTATGCGAATTAATATAAAATTAGAATCAGAGACTATAATAGCGTCATTTAGTGAAACACCATGCAGCCAGTCACAGGCCCTCGTGGTTCTTCCGATGATTCATGATTTTAAAATATTGTTTTGAGATGACGCCTCCCACTGAAAATGTTTCACAGTACAATACATAATGACAAGGCCGACACCGCTAGGGTGACCCTACCCGATCATGCTTGCCGATCATAACGCTACCATCACATGCAATCGATTAAAACTTTATGTAAACATAATCATGGATGATTGGCCTATCGAAAGCAACACTCACGACACCTACCAATTCTTTATTGTTATTTCTGCAAGTCGATTGAAAACCGATTTTGACTCTCAACTAAACGATCTTGACACAAATGGATGACATGTCCGCGACACAACAGGGTGTGGTCGGGCAAGTCCTCTGATTGGCCAACGCTTTGCAAATCTGCACATCTCTTTATAAATTTAGGAATTTTACTTTCATCGACTGCTTGACCACACCCCTCGCTTTGTGTCAACGTATCACTTGCAAGTAAATCTTGAGATTAGCCATGTGATGATACGCTTACGAGCATCGGGATATTGGCAACTGTAATGTTAAAACTGCCTTTACCTGACTGGGTTAGTTTGATTTTGTATTTTGGTTTATATTCTCTGTCCTTTCAGAAGTCTGTAAATTCTCCAAGTAAGTATCGAGGTCCAAGTCGCAATCATCCCAGTGAATGAATTAAGTCGCCCATGGCCATGCCTAATGTTGAAACAAATATTCCAGGCTTATGACGACACGCATTTCGCGAATGATACATGTTCTGCGATGTTGTCAGTTGACATGTGCAAATGAGAGATAAGATAAAAATTAAGATTATTGTAATCAGTTTGTTGGAGCTGTCCATGTAATGTTTAACTGTCAAACGCAGCCGGTGAAATCCCGCTAAGGGAATTAACTCTCGGCCCGGATATTACGCAATATTGTTTACGCGGGTTACCAGAGTGCTCATTTGCAGTAATGTCTGCGCATCTGTTGCGATGTGTACCGTGGAAGGAAGTTAGCAGCAGGGTGTCGATGTGCATCAGTTACATGCCAGTCCGTGAGCGCTTGATGGTTAGTGATAAACTGTTGGGGAGGGTCAGTCCCTCTATTATATGGTCTCTGCACAGACCTAATTCTTTTTATATATTCCTCCTTGGGTACTTATAAGCATTTAAATGTCCATTTAAATTCCCTACGACAGTTGTAACAATATTTGAATAAAAATATTTACAAAACAAAAACTACGTTTTGTCTTGTGAGACCACCCTTACAGGGCCCTCCGGCCCCCTACAGCCAAGAGCAGGTAACTCTAGACCAGAACCTCGCACCTCACTTTCCATGCTGTCGCTTACCGCAAGACGGGTCCATTCAAGAAGGTTTCTTTTCCCCGCGCAAAATTATGAGTGTGTCAGAAACAGCAACTGTATGTATGGTTCTCTTTTTTCCCTGCATGGGCGATTTGGAGGCTTGTTCTGAACTTTTTCATTCATAATTTCTAGTTGTAACTTGGTACCTGTCGCGGTCGGCTCGCCGGGTGCGTGTCAAGATGGCGGACAGGTCCCTTCGCTAGCCTCCCTGTTCATTGGTTTCCCGTGTGGTTTTTCAATGTTACAGGTGGTTATAGTACTTTTTATTTATATGTTGTTACATGTAGGGCGTTTCCGCTGCTAGCATTTTCTATCTTACGCTAAAAGTCGTAATTGTTAGTTATGTTGCAGTGCGTATTATGATTATTGTCAACTGTATGCTACGTTGTCGCATTAGTTGTGTCGCCCATGCGTGTTTTTTCATATATGTATGTGTGTATGGGGTTGATTGCTGCACAGGTTTTTTACTTGTTGCAGTTTAAATCCTGTACTTCGTGCCTCGCTGCCATTCCCGGCCAGGGACACGCACGAGGTGTGTTTACGCTTGCCTCATCCAAACTGATCATGAGGAAGAGGGGTGTCCGGGCGGTGCCATTTTCACGCCTCAAACTATTAAGGCACGACGGGTGGACCGGGTTGTTTTACAGCAACCTGCTTCGGGCGGGGTGATATCTGGGCTCAGGATCCCCCGGCCCAAGCGCTCACACAAAAAGGGGGTCTACGGGAGCCGCTTCCCATACGGAGCCGGCTCCCAAAAGAGCTAAGGGTTCCAAGGAGGCTTCGTTGGAGAAAACTAATACATCTATATCTCAACCTGCTCCTGTATCTGCCACCCCCCCTGTTGTGTCGGCACCTGTTGTACCTGTTGACTCTTTAACCGCTTTGTTTCAGGAACAGATGTCGCCAGTGAAATCTCTGATCGACACGGGCGCTGGCTGGGTTCCGTAAGGAGCCCAGCTACCGGGTCGCCGGGGTGGATCTGACACATCTGGGGTTGGCTGCGCCCGAAGCTCGCTCGAGAACGCCCCCCCGGCAGCTTGATCCCGCTTCGCCGGGGATAGCGCCTCCGCACCTGGTGGCGGCCTAGCTTCATGCTCAGGTCTGTCACAGGTGCCTGGCGCCGGGCGATGCAGGGTTGCCCCTGTCTTCGCCTGGTGCCCTGACTGGCGGTCGCCTAGGCGCCGACCAGCTCGGGATACCTCGCCTGGCAGCCAGTCTGGGTTGCCCGGAAGCCTGTTGCGCAGGTTCCTCTCGGCGCCTCGGGCGACCTGGCGCTGGTTCCACCCGCAGGGCTTACTTTCGCTTCTCTGGCTTCTTGACCTTTATAGTCTTTCTGGTTCAGCTCTTGGCGATCCTCGGGCGGCTCTCTCAGGAGTATGAGAGTACGGGCGGCCGAGGATTGTGCCGAGGTGGATATGGAGGATGATGGAGGGAGGGAGGAGTCGGAGGCGGAGTTCCGCACTCTTGGCTCGCCTCTCGCGCAGGTTCGGGATAAGATCGCCGGCCCTGCCCCAGGTGGCCGCTACCGCACAGGCGCCAACCCGCTGGAGTTTCGCCCCGGGGAGGCTTTCGCTTAGCCGGGGGTCGCCGAGGCACGCCCGCATTCTGCCATCACTGGTGAGTGAGGTGGTCAATCCTCTCTTGACTGGTGCCCGCACGCCGGTTTGATTTGCCCGGACGCCGGGCAAGCGGTACCAGTTGGGAGAGGAGGCGCTGTTCGAGCCGCCAGTGGTGGACGAAAGCGCCTTTGCGCCCGGCACTCTAGGGGTCGCCCTCGCCTTCCCCTGGCCTCGCCAGGCAGGGCAGCCCCCCTTTTCCCTACTAATTCACTTACGCTGAAGTCTGCGCACTCGTCCTTCGAGGAGTGCTACCGCGCGCAGCCCAGCAAGTTAAAGTGGCAGTCCACTCAGCCTACCTGTCTGCTCTGCAGGGACAGCTGGTGGATCAGAGCGCTTGTGACGCCGACTTGTCGGGCGCCGGGTGCTCGCGCTGCAGCTCACGGGGTACACTCTCATCTGGCTCGATAGCATTCGTGCTGTGCCAGCCAGATGATGGGTGCCGGGATGGGCTTGCGCCGCCTGTGGTTGTCCGCGGCGCTGGGTATTCACCGCCACGCAACAGGCGCCCTGTCATTGCCTTATACCATGGGGTCCTCCCTGTTCCCTGGGGCATTGCAGGTTGTACGGGAGGCCGCTGAGGCAGTTTCTACCTTCAAAGACTCTAAGCCTTTGTTGGAGCAGCCTCCGCCTCCTCGCCACCGCCTTCCCCGCCGCTCGCTTATCCTTCTGCCCCGCGCGGGACGCTGCAAAGTGGACTGCCCCTTTGCAGTCCAAGCGAGCAGGCGCCAAGAGGCAAGGGCAGGCCTGCTCTGCCGCAGCAGCCTTTTCGGGCAGGGGAAGCCAGCCCCGCTTCCCGCTGATTCCTTCCCCAGAGCCCTTATTGCCCCCACTCACGCAAGCCGAGACTTGCCGACTGTGGGGTGCACTGCCTCATGCCACACGCCCCTGTCGGGCGTCCGGTTGTCCCTATTCCTCCGGGAGTGGGAGGCAGCCACCTCAAATCCCTGGGTCCTGTCCACGCCAGGGATGGCCATTTGCCACAGTGGAGGCGGTAGATCCTCCGCCCTTCTCTCCGGGTTCGCACACGCCTGTGCCGACCTCCCGCCACAAGGCGGACGCTGGCCCGCGTCGGGTTCAGTCCTTACTGAACAAGGCAGCCATCGAGGTGGTTCCTGTGGGTCAGCAAGGAGAGGGGTTTTATTCCACCTACTTCCTAGTGACCAAAAGGACGGAGGGTTCAGACCCATTCTGAATCTCAGAGGGTTGAACCAGTTACTGGAGGTGCCGCTCTTCAGGATGGAGACACTCAGGTCAGTGATCTCCTCCGGGCCGAGACAGGGATTGGCTTACGCCAATCGATCTCAAAGACGATACCTCCATGTTCCAATGCACCCCGAAGTTCAAGAAGTACCTCCGTTCTCCTTCGACGGGACGCGGCCAGTTTTCGTGCCCTTCGCATCTCCACGGGCGCCAAGGGTGTTCACCAAACTTATGCTAATCCCAGCTCAGTTAGCCAGGTCTCAGGGCAGGTGTTGTCACCCGCATCTGGACGATTGGCTTCAGGGCCTTAGGTCCTCAGTTAAGCAGAGCCTCCACACTGTGCGCGATGGATACTCTGGTGTCACTGGGCTGATTATCAACCTCAAGAAATCAGACCTCGCTCCGACGCAGGATCTGATTTTCTTGGGGCCAGATTCAACACGGAGCTAGGGATTGTTTCCCTTGCTCCGACCGCATCGCCAAAGTCCAGAGGACTGTGTTACAGTTTCTCCAGTCGCCTAAATGCGCCGCCCTAACATGGCTTCGCTTGCTAGGCAACATGGCGGCGACAGTGGATCGGTTTGGCGCGCGCTGCCTGAGGATGCACCAGTTCAGCAAGCTTAGCTCAGCTGTGGTCCCACTCGCAGAGCTACGTAGATTATTCTCACAACGCCTCGAAAGTGGTTAATTCCTCACTTGGCGGCGGTGGACGGACGCCGGAATTTGTCCAGGGGATCCCCTCGACACCCTCGACACCTTCCCTCTCAGTTCAGACGGACGCCTCTCACAGGTTGGGGTCCTGGGCGAGCACTCAGCCTCCGCCTCTGGTCGGAGCGGAAGTCAGCCTACACATCAATGTGTTAGAACTGAGAGCAGTCCGCAGGGTGTTCGAAAGTGCTTCCGGTGTTGGTGCAGGGCCGTGTGGTTCGCCTAGAAATGGACAATCAAACGCCATGTCTTACATTCTCAAGCAAGGCGGCACAGTGTCTCCGCCGCCCTTCAGGAGGCGGGGCAGTTTCTACTGTGGTGCCATCAGTTCAGCATTCGGTTTTGCCTGTTTATCTCCCGGGGTAGACAACGTCCGCGGCAGATGCACTTTCACGGGCGTGATACTAGCCCCACACGAAAGTGGATGCTCGACCGGGAGATATTCGGGATTATCTCCCAGTTGTTCGGTCGCTCCAGGTGGATCTGTTTGCGCCTGGGGTGACGAACCAGATTCCTGTGTTTTGCTCCCGGATTCCGATCCGGGAGCTTAGCCAACGACGCTTTCAGCTCGATTGACGGACAGGGTACTGTATGCCTCCCCGATACCACTGGATTTCCAGGGTCCTGTCACAGCTGACCGCACAACCAGCTCGCTACTTGTGCTTCTGGCACCCCTTTGGTCGGCACAACGCTGGTTTCCGTAATTTCAGGTTTCTGGCTCAGCCTCCTGTTCTATTACCTTTTCGACCGACCTCCTATCCCAGAACGGAGCTTCCCCACCAATCCCAGGATTCAGTGGGTGGCTTGGCCGCTGTCAGGGATCGCCTCGCGGCGAGCGGAATTCTGCACCAGTTGCAGACACAATTCTGGCTTCGCATGAGGGATTCGGCAAACGCTCAATATGAGGATAGATGGGCCTGTTATTCGCTGGTGTGTCAACAGGGGATTCTTGATCCCTTTCTACAGATTTAGTCTCTGTTTTAGAATTCCTCCAGTTCTCGCTGGACGCCGGGTCTAGCTGCTTCAACTGTTCGAGGATATTCTACGGCTATTTCTGGCGCTTCATATTCCTGTTGACGGTGCTCTTTGGGGCAGCACCTCTTGTGCAGCTTTTAGCAGGCGTGGACAGAATCCGGCCCGTTGTCCGGGCGGATTAGTCCCCGGGGACTTGTCAATCGCTCTTGATTGGCTGTCCGTCCACTGTTTCACAATCTGTCGGCTCTTTCACTCCAGCTGTTGACGGGAAGACGGGCGCTTCTTGTGGCGGTGACTTCAGGCAGGCGGGTTGGCGATATTCACGCAATGTCGGCCGATCCCGCTTTACTGTTTTTCACAAAGACAGAGTTAGCATACGGCTGCCTGATACTTACCGGCCCTAAGAAGGATAGTCCCTTCCATGTGACGGCGCCTATTGAGCTCCCAGCTTTCACTCAGCCTTCCCTGTCCGGTACCTCTCTACGACGTGCTCACGTCTTAGATGTCCGTAAGACACTTAAGGCTTATATCAAACGAACAAGGGGTACCCGTAAGGGTAACCAATTGTTTTGTTGTTATGGCGGGTTCAGGTTGGTCTTCCGCCACCAAGCCAACCATTTCTCGGTGGCTTGTCTCTGCCATACATATGAGCTATACTCAAACAGGGCGTATCCCGCCTGTAGGGTTGAAAGCTCATTCGGTTAGGGCAGTTGCTACATCGAAAGCTTACGCTGCAGCCCTGCCCATTGAGGAGATCTGCTCCGCTGCTATTTGGAGCCAGCCCGAGTACGCTCATCCGCCATTACCAACTTGACAGACTCTCCAGTGAGCTGCTCGGTTCGGTCAGTCAGTTCTCCAGTGGGCATGGTTCCACCTCTCTAGCCGCATTGAGCTTTCGAGGATTTTATTATGTGAACCATTCTATGCCAAATTTTTAACACTGGTGTTGGGTTTTAAAAATCTTGTTTACATATTCCCTTGGTGACGGGTTTTATGTGGTGATGGTTTTTATTCCCATGTCTTTTGCATTCTGCTCTAGACTTAACTGGCCTTGGAAACTTTGCTAAATATATATATATTAAGGCATTTCGCTTTCTGGTGGCTTTTTATGGACCCTTTATCTTCGCCTCGGTAGATTACGGGAGGGAGGGAGGGTGTGTCTCGTTAGTTTGCATTAGCTGCAGGTTTCATGGGCAATTTACATATGTTCAACCCTGACCCTGGCTCATGCCCCCGCCTGATTGGCTATGGTGGACACGGACCGGGTAAGTGTGCTTTTTCTGCTATATTTAGCTTGGGAAATTCCACTTTGTCGGGGTGTTTTCTGCAGACAGAATGCCGCCCTTAGTCTGCCTTTAGGAGTCTGTCTTATGCTTATAAGTACCCCAAGGAGGAATATATAAAAAAGAATCGAACTAACCTGTAGAGGTTTCAGATTCTTTGAATATATTCCTCCTTGGGGTACGCCCGCCCACCTCCCCACATTCTGTCTGACGTTGTTCAGCATGGAAAGTGAGGTACGAGGTTACGGTCTAGAGTTACCTGCTCTTGGTGTAGGGGGGGCCGGAGGGCCCTGTAAGGGTGGTCTCACAAGACAAAACGTAGTTTTTGTTTTGTAAATATTTTATTCAAATATTGTTACAACTGTCGAGGGAATTTAAATGGACATTTAAATGCTTATAAGTACCCCAAGGAGGAATATATTCAAAGAATCTGAAACCTCTACAGGTTAGTTCGAATTTGTCGGTCAGTATGACTGGTAGTTGCTTGTCTAGGTCAGTTGTATATGTGACCTGCAACATTGTGCCAGGACTTGTACATAGAGGGCAATAATCCATTACCTCCGGTGCTGTGATGACTTAGCATTACATCACCGCCACAGGCTAATTTGGATATCACGTGACCAGACTATTCTCTTGTTTGTAAACAAACGCGCATATTCATAATAAGAAGAGACTAGTCCTACCAGAGATCATATAATATGGTCTCTGGTCTTACGCAAGCTTTTCGGTGGGCTCTTCACAATGTTTTACATTGTTGCATATATATACTGACACACATTGAAAACGCAAAACCAAATTCAAATGAGGAAAACTTAACAAACAACAATACTTGGATGAAAATTGTTCTACAGTTATGTTGAGAATTTCATTGTGCTTCATTTTCATAAAAAATGATTGCAAGAGTTCCGCCAATATGACTGACACGTCAAGCGTCACACACAGACCCTCCTTACGCCCGCCAGTAGCGAGTGTGACCTCCCCCCCTGAGCCTGTACACACATGCATGGAGTCGACATGGCATGGATTCGCACAAATGTCTAACAGGTGCTTGGGGATGTTCTGCACACCCTGTCAACTCAGCGACGCTTGTTTGGCTGACGCTGACGCTAAGCTATTGATGAATCCAGCTTACCAAGCTCATGTTCATGTTGCTGCCTGTGGACGCTGCTTGTTCGCCATCTGCAAATGACACACAAGAACCTGGACCCATTGAAAACACCCACTGGTTGGAGATTCATGGTGGTTGAGGCTATGTTGTTGTGCAAAAAGGAGTCTGTTGACTCGATGATGTTGCATAATGATGTTTCCCGATATGGCCCCTTAGTGCCACAGCCTGCAGATGTCAAATGACTGTCATGGCGCTGATGTGGCATACTTTACGTCCTACAGTGTTTCGAGGTGAGTTTGCTGCCTGTCTGAAAGCCGCTTTGGTGAACTCGTCGATGTGCCGCCTGGAAGTGCCGCCATGACCGAGTTTGTCCTGGTAAGGGACAGTCATGGATGCTTCCAGTTTGCTGATGACGATTTTGGAGTCTGTTGATGGTGGATTTGTGATGTTCCCACCGACAGCATCCCGATAGCTTGTTCCCTCTGCTGTTCACTGAGCCGTGGCATTGTGTGACTGCTAGTGAAACGGTTGAACCATAATGCCTTTTATGTGTCCAAAACCTGGCTTTGCATGTGTATGTCATGATAATCATGCACCCCAATAGGTCCAAGGAATATGCCAGAGTTGTGTTTTCATGAACTGTACCCATGCCAGAAAACAAACTGAAGGAGTTTAGAAAACTTAAGGCTGGATATGATTGATAGAGGAACTGTGGCTGTCTGTAAGGAGACAATTAGAACTGAGTTGCATGCAATGGGTTGGCAGAAAAGTCGAGGAATTCCATCACCGCATCATGAAACCTGAAAAGGAGCCGGTTGGTTGAACTGGTGCTTACAGCATAGAAATTTTAACTGGGACAATGTGATTTTCTCAGAAGAAAGTTCTGTGTGACTGTTTCCTAATACACTGAAATTCTGGACTAAACAAACTGAAAAACCTTTGTATCAGCTTCAAAGTAGAGTCCTAAATTTAACATGGGGTGGCATATCTGTGTTAGGGGCAACGCCCCTCTGTGTATTTGAAGGGAATATGAACAGTGAGCGTACACAGATATTCTAGCGGACATTTACTTCCATCTGCTCAATGCGTTCTATGGAAATTGTTGGATTTTCCAGCAGGACAACGATCCAAAACATCGCTCAAAGCACTCACAGGCCTGGTTTCGACCCAAAATATGACATTATTAGATTGGCCAAGCTTATTACCCTGACCTAAATCCAATAGAAAATGTTTGGGGACTTATGAAGAAAAGTGTCAATAAGAAACATCTGACAAATATTGCTGAAATGAAAAAGAGGTGGTCCGGATATTGGGACAGCATGGACCACTTACTTTCTAACTTCTTTGATCAGTAGTATGCCCCCACAAGATTGAAGCCTGCATTGCTGCCCATAGTGACTTGACAAAATACTAACTGTTCACTTGTCTTTGAATCTGGAGTTATGTTCAGCTAATATTCACATTTAATAATGCTAGTAATGAGTTAAAAAAATTTTTTATGATCTTTAAATTTTCAATAATTTCTTGTTGTACTGTATATTCTTCCACACCGGCGACATTAAGGTTTATGAAATACATTATTTTTCCTTATCCTGACTCATGATGTTTTCCAGAAATTCCTTAGCTCCCTTTCCCTTGCGAATGGTAGTGGAACACTTGAATCCCTTGTAGTTCCCGACGCGGATGTAAAAATACACTCACCCACGAATTACCTCCCTTCTTTCCCACGCAAACAGTCATGTGACCAGCCTTGCTGTCATTCTCTCCCTTTTCGCCCAAGCGGATAGTTGGGCGAGCACTGGAGTCCCATATACGGCAGATATCCTTCGTAATTAGATCCTATTTATCAAAATTTCGCTGTGTATGGTATTTGACTATAACTATAAAGCATTAGTTGTATAAAATTTGAAGAAATTTTCGTAATTTGTTACACTTTTTCATCATAATGTAACGTGTCTACATTTCATGAAATCTTGCATTGTTTGCAGGCACCGGCTATCTGTGGCTGATCCTCACCCCCAATGCCCATCGTACATTAAACCATGTTCTTCCAGCTCACTGTGTACATATTGCAGTGATTTATCAAATTTGCAATTTAATCAATATTTGTCTTATATCTATAGACGTGCCATGGATAGGGTGAGGAAGTCATCACAAGTCATGGTTGATAAACCTGGAAATCAAGCCGGTAACCGTACGTTGTTTGCTACTGCAGAAATAAATAATTTTGGTGCTGTGTTGAGTACGCTGCAGGGTCGCCGCTCTGGTACGGGGTCGAAAACAGAGGTCTGCTTACGGGCGGAGTTGATGCCCTCTCTCAGAGTGAGAATAAGACTACTGCTTTATCCACAATGCAGAAATGGGCATTTATAACTAGGGTTAGCCAAAATCAACACTCGCACTCTAGCAGGTCAACTCATCAGAGGTCGCTTAATGAGGAGATCTTTCTACCACACGAGGCAGACGTGCTTGATGAACCACCGCTACTTCTGCCTGAAGTACCGACTAGATTGGCTATGCAGGCTAATTCCACGACTACTAGATCGCTCTTCTGCAACTACAACAGCGGGCGAGCTGTTTGATCGACTCAACCACCAACTTCTCAATGCAGTGAAGTTGAAGCAATAATAACACATCAATGCCGAATCAGTTCCAGTCAACGAGAACTTTGATCCAGGCTTAATTTTATGAGGCAATTTACTACCCAAATGATGGCCATGATGGAACGACGGTTTGATGAGGAAGCCAAAGGCACGACAGAATCTCACATCAACTGACAACATTCGCGATACCCCTCAGACTCCGCGCTAACCTGATACGCTTTGGCAAACGGTACCTTCATCACAATCGACAACTCTGTCATCATGGAACAGGATGGAAGGTTTGTGAAGGCTACTAGCTCTACGAGAACTTCGGCTCATAACCCTCAACATTTGAGAATGCCTAGGAATCCATCTCCAAGAGCCAGCTGTTCCAGATCTACATCCCGCAGCTCTCACACAATAAACAGAAGGTTCGCTGGCGTAAGGTTTGGCGATAACGGAGTTCGCTAAGGCTAGGTTCGCGAGAGACAAGTTTGCAAAGGGATGGATCACGGTGACAAGGTTCGCTGAAAGGGTGGATCACTTAGACAGACGCTCAAGAAAAGGATGGATCACGAGATAGAGGTTCGCTGGAAGCTAGATTCGCTGAAAAGGAAGGTTCGCAGAAGGAGGATTCGCACAAAGGCATAGGTCTACGGAACGAAGAACTATCTGATGAACATACCAACTACGCCTTCTCAGATAATGGAAGTTACAGCTTGATAGCTAATTGATTGAACTTAGAGTCTCCCTCCAAGGAATTGGATGAAGCTTACACAGACAAGATGTGCAAGGATGACTTCGACTCAGTGACTTTTCCTCCTTTTGAGCCGAGGTGCCTTCAAACCTACGCATATCTTTTGACAAAGCTGCTAGGTTCCAGAATCAGCATCTGCCACCCCTTTATGAGAGCGCCGGACTTAGATGAGAACATAAAACTCGGAACAAATTTCGGAACAAGTTTTACAAGGTGGAGGATAAAAAGTTGGCCCAATTTGATACTGTGACGAGGAGATCCTTCTTCGGATTAGCGAGATCCAGAGCAATCAATGAGGCATTAATTAACAAGTTCCAGAACCCCAGTTCGAAAGAAGACAAGATGTGCAAGGATGACTTCGACTCAGTGACTTTTCCTCCTTTTGAGCCGAGGTGCCTTCAAACCTACGCATATCTTTTGACAAAGCTGCTAGGTTCCAGAATCAGCATCTGCCACCCCTTTATGAGAGCCCCGGACTTAGATGAGAACATAAAACTCGGAACAAATTTCGGAACAAGTTTTACAAGGTGGAGGATAAAAAGTTGGCCCAATTTGATACTGCGACGAGGAGATCCTTCTTCGGATTAGCGAGATCCAGAGCAATCAATGAGGCATTAATTAACAAGTTCCAGAACCCCAGTTCGAAAGAAGATAGGATGATATTATCTGCTCTGCTCACTCAGAAGAAGGACCAATATCCATATCGGATCATTTGGCCTGAACGTCGGCACGTCTCACCTTGTTCCTGGAGTGACAGATTTACCCAACCCCTACTTAGAGCTCCTTGGGCGGTGCCTACCATCTTCGGAGGTGAGATAGATGAAGCAGCTAAGGAAGCTAGTCACGACTCAAGGGAAGTCATGATGATCAAGTCTATAGATACTCCAGCCAGCTGCCATTCGGCCATACTTCACAGAAGTACAACAGCAAGTCTAAAATATTCAGGTATCCAGAAGGCTAAGGAGAAGAAATACTCCAGTTTCAGAGGCGGAAAGGCTCTTTTTGTTGCCCATCCGAAATCTAGAGAGGAAACTCAGGGAGAGGACATACTCCCAGAGGTTTCAGAGGAGCTAGACGCTGAAATTGGGGCTCTGAAAGACTGGATACTTCCACCCCAGCCGCTCCTGTACAACCATCGACAGTGGGTGGATGTCTACAAAGGTACTGGGAAAATTGGGGAATACTGAGGACCTACTATGTCTCACAAGTACTGCGCCGAAGGATACAGAGTGCAGCTCAAGGCCACACCACCGCTAACCCTCAGACGGATGGTCTTCAACTATGCAGATGAGCAAGCAGACAAGCTACAAGAAGCCATCAACTCACTTTTCTAACCAAGAATGCGGTAGAGAGAATAGATCAACATCATCTCACGCCAGGCTTCTACACCCCAATTTTCCTAGCAACCAGAAGAATTCCAAAGAGAAATTCAGGTTGATTTACAACATGCGGAAATTCAACCAAGACTATCTACTCAAACCGGTAAGGTCTCAGAATGATCCACCACCTCAACTCAGACTACTAATTCGTCCAGCAGATTATATGGCCAGCATAGACCTCCAGGATGCATATCTACACATCCCCATGTTCCAGCTACACGTGTGGACCATATCAGAACCTGTCTGAAGAAAAGAGGATACTCCGCCAGAGCAGCTGCAAAGCAGTAACCTTAGCTGCTACGCTTAGATGTACTCGCACTTTGTATGATGACAAATGGCAGAAATTTAAATATGCAAGGCGGAAGGGCTTCACAGCTATGAAAGCTGCTCATTCTCAAGTGGCCGAATATCTATGTCACGTTAGATATACAAGACATCTGAAAGGTTCGACATTATCCACATCAGCATCAGCCATCAGCACAGTCGTCACTAAGAAGTCAGGCATCAAATTGACGAAAGTACCAGAATTACTGGATCTGCTGCGATCTTTTAAACCGGAGGACCAACAAAAGAAATTCAGAGCACCAGCCTGGGATCTGAATGTAATTCTACGCCATCTCATGAGCTGCTCTATGAGCCTCTAGAACAGACTAACTTCGAGCTACTCACACAGAAAACTCTGTTCCTACTTGCCCTAGCCACGCAGCTCGTGATGTCTGAGATATACATGCTGTAATGAATTAGATTCAACACGGGCACCGTGGCTGCAGTACATCTAGGACTAAGATGGGACTTTATTGCAAAGAATCAACTACCTGGTCAACCAGATAAACAGTTCCATGTGCCAGCTCTATCTAGGATCCTCGGACCAGAGGACACCCTGGACCTATCCTTGAGAGCCGTTATACTAAGAGCCTACAAAGCAGCATGATTAGAACCTCCAAGAGCTTCCAACCCACACGAAGTCAGAGCACTGGCGTCAACACTTGCTCTACATGGAAATTGCTCTATATCATCAATTATGGAGGGCTGCTTCTGGAAGTCAGATAATGTGTTTGCAACCACTACCTCCGACATAGCCACCGAAGACTGGCTGGTCACATGACTGTTTGCGCGGGAAAAGGGAGGTAACTCGTGGATGAGTGTATTTTTACGCCCGCGTCAGGGAACTACAAAGGATTCAAGTGTTCCACTACCATTCGCAAGGAAAAGGGAGATAAGCAAAGATCATGAGTCAGGATAAGAATAAAATATCAATTTTACTTTAAAAAATTACATATTAATATATCAACTGGCTGCATCGCTTGCTGTCTCTGTCGGCTTTGACGATAGCATGTGGAGCCGCATAACGATGTAAACAAAAAGATCGCCACGCTAAATCAAATATTGTTACAGGTTTCAGAGCTACAGATAACTTTTGGGTCAATGAGTTATGTACTTCTTAAGCTTGTGAAACGATAAGAAAGAGTGAGTGAGTGAGTTTTATGTAACGTCACATCGGCAATATTTCGTTTCATCGCGGACCGATAAGAAAGACCACAAGTTGCCAAGTCCAGGAGCTGAAATAAAAACACTCAATACACCTCAGTTATTTATCTATTTTGTTTGTAAGCATGTATTTGGTTAAATCCGAAGCCGCACTTTGTACGCAACAGATGTAATAAGAATTGAGTTTTCACATAAATATTTATGCACTTCACGCGAGACATAATGCGAGCTTATCTGTACCTCTGACGCTTTAGGATATTTTGTCAGTGAAAATAAACGATTCTATCAAGGATGATTTGTTAGATATGTAGACTCGCCAAAAATAGAAGAGTTAAGAAAATGTACATTATATTGAATGGCGGTAAGATGTGACTTAATCGCCACATCTTTCTGGCCTGTGGCAGAGGTACTGTGCTGGCCACATGGAACCCGGTAGGAGAATGGGCACAATCAGGCTGGTAAACAGTGTTGATTGCTGGGGATGGGTGATGTTTCTACGCATGCGGTTCGTGAGAATCTTCTCAATGATTAAAGGGAGATAACACACATGCTGTACTACATGTTGAACAAGTGAAGGTAACAAAACTAGCTGGTTATATTAATGGATTTTACATAATGGATGCAGCAACCCATTTTGTTTTAAGAGGCGGCTAACAGGATTGACAGTCATTCCTGGTTGAAACATTATCATTTCTTAATTGCATAAATAAATGGTCATGATGTTAATCACTGGATTGTCTGGTCTTAACTTGATTATTTACAAACAGCCATCAGACAACAAATAACAAACATAACAAAACAACAAACCTGGTATTATGATGATTATAGTGTTTTGTGTTCTGTGTTCCAGGGACTTAGGATGAACAGAACACTGCTGCCCTCTCCCTGGCCAACAACCAGATCGAGGGTATGAAGAAAATAGCAGAGGTCAGTGAGCATTGCTTCATTTAATTCATGGGGCACATAATGCAAGACACATTCTTTGTTATGATTATAATACTGAAAATGTACATATTGGATATATGGGTACAGTTACCCTGTTTTGAGGGTTTGAAAGGGCAGTGTAGCAAAATAGCCATCTGGGTCCGCTAGCCCGTGGCTAGTAAAAATCGTTGGGCCAGCAAAATGTCCACAGTCTCTGGCCTGACTGGCTAGTGAATTTTCATTGGGTCATTTTGTAAATATATCACTTCCTCCAACATATCAGCATCTTAATGATAAAACCCATGTCTACATTCAAATTTCTCGACTAGTAAATTATTATTTTGTGGGCTAGTAACTGAATGGCTAGCAAAATTTGGAAACTATTTTGCACACTGAAAGGAGCTGCTTTTTATGCACGGGTTAAAGATGTCTGAGCATTGTTTTATCTGTATAACTTTCTGATTCTAATGGTGATGTCAACCAGCATCCCATTGTCACTGATGTGTTTTGATGAAATTATGGGGTCACTTAAAACATGTGGTTGCATGTGGAATATCGGGTTGTGCATGTGATGTACTTCATCTCGACTTCTAGCACGACGACGCTAGGTGATACTTTGATTCTGATTGGCTGAGAGCTCATCAAAACCGGAGATGTAAATGGCAGTTAAAGGACTGCTAATTAAAGTGACCGATTCAACGTGATATTAATAAAGTGAACCTGTTGTAAAACAAACACATCGGACATTGGTGATTTCTACCCTCAACAACATCTCAGATGTTTTTGAAGTAAGGGACTGTTCATAATTTATGGCTAGGGTGTGTGATGATGATTTTATGGGGATCACCCATTCTGTTCAGGGGAGCAAGGTGGGTGTCATCAATTTTGCACACACGTACTAGGGTCAGCAATTTTGTACATGACATGCAGGGGATGTCACTTATTTTGTACATATATTATAGGAGGTAATTCACAATGGACATGCTCCTCCATAAATGTCATCATCATCCCCCCCAACCATAAATTATGAACGGTCCCTAAAAAGCAAATGGTTTGAAGAAGAATTTTTTTAGCTTAATCCCATTGAAGAAACTTCCAAGCAGGAAAAAGCACGCTCAGTTTTAAGTTACATTTAGCCATCTTAAATCAACGATAAAGGACTGCCGCCACATTGAAAACAGAGTAGCATTATCTTCTAATTAGTTTGGCAAGCAGGGTACAGAGATTACATTGAGTTCATTGATTTTACAAGGGTCACCTTATGAGTGAGATTACATGTATAGCCTATATCTCGCCTGTAGGGCACTGTCTCGGTTTCCCCTGACACACCTAAGAGGTGGTGGCACGCCGTCGCCTCATCTCAGAGAAAGGTTCTCCAGAGAGAAATAAATCTGTAAGTACTATTAATAATTAATACTTATTTGTGATGCACAAAACACCCACTGATGCATGGTCACAGCACTCCATTGGGTACCTTGCTCTTAGTGGATCAGTGTGCACCAAATTCCCATTCTCAACACCCTGGGAGTATGCAACAAATTAACCTTATAGAGAATAAGGAGCTCTACAATCACTGCGCTCACTAGTTAATCTGCTCACCGCAGGAGAAATCATATCATGTTTCACCCAGGAAAGCTCACCAGGAGATACTATGTTTCAGTTTAATGTCAGATTAAAGCTAATAAGAAACTCTCAGAACTACATGATAACTCCATCCTCCACCTTTCATTACACGCCCAACCTTTTACCGGTGGAAATCAAAATAGGGAAACTACTGTTTCAGGGAAGATAAACATCCTCCTTTATCTGTCGAATGGTCTTGAGATCCGCCTGTAAGACCAGGCTGTTAAGTAATAGATGATGGAATTGATCTGGCCATAGTTTTTAGATCCCGGCTGGTAAGACCGCGCACGACCAGGCTGTTGGTGCATAGGATGATGGAATTACCTCAGTACATTTTGGAAAATTAGAGGAGAGGAGAGTTTAGTTTTATGTCACTTTTTAAAGCAATAATCCGTTAGAACATCACGTGGGGACACCAGAAATGACCTTCAATTACCCGTACCCATTTGGGAAATCGAATCCAAGTCTTTGGCGTCAAGAGTTAACGCCAAATCACCAGGCTACCCAACCCATGAAAATTAAGACCGGTAAGACTCGCCCTCACATTCTTGCCGAATCACGCCATCGGTAATTTGCAATAAGGCTACCTCGAGCAGTGAAATATTTCTGCTTCCATGAACCTTCCTTGAGTATGGTCTCCCAAAAAGGCCTCTCATGACCTGTTGAACCTTTAGAGACCCTAGAAAGGTGATATATGATGGCATTATCTGCACGTCTCTGTGTTCACTGTCCACTTTGCACTGAAAGTTCACCCTTAGCCACTCACCGAGTCGCTATACGGATCGACCGGCCCTAAGTGCGCACGAAAGCAGCCTCACGGACAGTAGTCGTATCTGCCGGTATCGCCATCTGCCAAAAAGAATAAGCAATTTCGTGGCTTTATACCGTTGCAAGGCAACTGGATACATGTCAAACGTATTGTTCCAGCATTTAGTATCGACAACGGCATACAGCACTGCGTACGTTGGTAATAACATTGGTAATACAATACTCGGTGATACAATATTGGTAATAATAACATTGGTAACAAGGCCACGGTAATACAGTACTGGCAACACAGCACTGCGATACAACATTGGCAATACAATACCGGTAATATAACATTGGCACACAGCACCGTGACAATATTGGTACAGCACCGGCGATACAACATTGGCAATACAGCAATTGCGATACAACATTGGCAATACAGCATCAAGTGATACACAAACCGGTGACAACATTGGTAATACAGTACTGGTGATACAACATTGGCAACAATAACACCGGTGATACAATGGCTGGTAATACAATAATGGCAATATAGTGCATTGGCAATACATACCGGCGACAACATTGGCAATACAGCACCGGTGATGGCAATACAGCAATTGGTGATTAACATTACAATATTAACACTGGCGATTAACATTGGCAGCACAGCACCGGCGGATAACATTGATAATAAAGCAATCGGTGATACAATATTGGCAATACAGTACCAGGACAATAACATTGGCAATACAGCACAGATATTACATTGGTAATTATGACTGGTGATAACATTGCAATGCGCTACCGGTGATATTATATTGCGTAATAAAGCACCAGCGATAACATTGGCAATATTGTTAACTGGTGATAACATTGGTATCAATAACACTCGCGATAACAATAATACAAAACTGGCGATTACAACATCGGCAACATAGCACGGCGACAGAACATTGGCAAACAAGACTGGCGATAACATTGGCACAATAGCACTCGCGGGATAACATTGGCAATATTAACACTGGTGATAATAACATTACAATACATACCTGGATACAATATTGGCAATGCACTACCGGTGATACAACATTGGCAATACAATTAACATAGTTAATAAATACCAGCACTGGCGATAACATTACAATAACATCATAATATAATAATAAGTAACACAGCACCGCGGATACTAACATTGGCAATATTGTACACTGGCGATAACATTGGCACACAGCACCGGCGATTAACATTGGCAACACAGCACTGGCGATACAACATTGGCAATACAAAACCGGCGATTACAACATTGGCAATACACCATAATAATACTGGCAATACAATACTGGTGATAATAACATTGGTAATAATAACAATGGTAATATAGCATTGCCAACACAGCAATTGCGACAATAACATTGGTACGTCATAATTGCGATTGCACACAGCACTGGTGACAATAACATTGGTAATAATAATACTGGCGATTACAATACAACACAGCACTGGCGATAATACCGATAATGCTAACCGCGATTAACATTGGCAATGACAGCATCATGATTAACATTGGTAATACAGCACTGGTGATATCGACATTGGTAATAATATAATCATGATACCAACATTGGCACACAGCACCGGTGATAATATCATAATAAAGCACCGAAAGGATAACATTGGTAATAACTGGTGATACAACACGGCAATAACACCACCGGTGATTAACATTATAATACAAAACCGGCGGATAAACATCATAATATAACGGCGATAGAACACAAATCAAGCACTGCGACAATAACATCATATCAATAACAACGGCATATATCATAACAGCACCAGCATTAATATCGGCAATACACCGGTGATGGCAATCATTGTTAATCGGCGATTGTAATAACATCATAATTAACACTGGCGGATACAATCATCAAGGTTAATACACCATGACAATAACATTGATAATGTTACAACCGTGATAACATCATATCACAGCAATCATATAACAATAAGTAATACAGCAATTCTCCAGATTGATATCATAACATTGAAAGAATCGGCGACAATATCAATAAAACTGGCGATTATCATATCAACAAAGCACCATGATACTGGTACGTTCATGATTGAACATCATAACACCGGTGACGTAATAACATTATAACACAAACCGGCGATTAAACATCATAACATAGCACGGCGATTGGTGAACATCATAAACCGGCACCGGTGATTAACATCAATAATCACAGCACCGCGATAACATTGGTAATCGACACCGGCGACAATAACATCATAACGATGCACCTCTGATTAACATCATAACAATAACAACTGGCGACAATATCATAATAACAACGGTAACATAGTACTACAACAATAAGCACCGGTGATACCAATGACTGGCAATCAATAAGCACCGGCGACGGCAATTGTTAACGGCGATTGGCCAATATCATAATACCACCGGCGATTAACATCATAACATAGCACATTAAGAACATCATAAAACGCGACCGCGATACCCGATATCATAATCACGACAACATTGGTAACAACCTATGATGATAAGATCTGTTATTATTGACTTGCCATTGCCAGAGATTACCACCGTTAATACAATCCCGTCATGTTAGAGATTACCACCGTTAATATAACACTCTGCCATGATTAACACCGTTAATTACAACATCCCACATGCCAGATGACACCACCGAATACCAAACTCCGCCACGTTTCAGACATCACTGTTATCAATAACACGTTAGATCACTGACCAGTACCATAACACCGTCACGTTTAGATACCCACCAGCATTATAACATCCTGCCATTACCACCAGTTATCATAACCGACTCTGGCTCGTTAGATACTCACCAGCATTATAACATTCCGCCATGCCAGACACCACCATAATAACACTCCGCCATTAGATATTCACCAGCACATAACGACCGCCATTGCCAGAGACAAGATACCAGCACATAACATCTACGTTTCAGATAAGATAACCGGTGTTAATTGATAACCATCCTACCGTCAACTGTTAATAACACAGATTACAAGATGACCAGCACCGATAACACTCGTCAATTTCAGATACGATAACCGGTACACCAATAAACGACCGGGTCATTAGCGATAAGAGTCCCGTTATCATAACGACCTCCATGTCAGACAAGATATCCACCATTACAACATCCTCCATGTCAGGATAAGAGCACCGTTATCGATAACATCCTCCACGTTCAGACACCACCAGCACATAACATCCCACATGACGAGATAACTGTTAATATAACGACCGCGCCATGCCAGAGATAAGAGTCCGTTATCATAACACCTACCATACAGGATTAAGATAACCAGCACCACATCAATATGATAAGATTCCAGCACATAACATCCGCAACGCCAGACAAGAGCACCGTTATCATCCACATACAGATTACATAACGCTATCAATAAACGACCGACAATAGAGACAAGAGCACCAGCATTGATAACGACTACCAGGATGATATACCGTTATCGATAACACTACGTTTAGATTACAATACACCAGCATTACACCACGTCGATAAGAGTCCAGCACCATACCGACCTACCACCAGACAAGACACCAGCACCATCATTAGCGATAAGAGTCCGTTATCATAACCTCCACGCCAGGAGATTAAGATGACCAACATTACAACATCCTCCACGCCAGATTAAGATAACCTATCAACATCCTACCATGTTGATAAGATACACCAGCACATGACCTGGCCACGCCAGAGACAAGACACCATAAACGACCTGGCCACGTTCAGATTACAAGAGTCCAGCATCATAACGACTCCGCCATGCCAGACAACATCCATCATCCACCTGCTAAACAGATAAGAGTCCAGCATCATTGACCTGGCAACGTTTCAGATTAACATAACCAGCATTACAACTCCGCCACGTTTCAGATACATAACGGCACAATCGACAAGAGCAATCATATCGACAACATCCCGTCACAACAGGATATCCAGTTATCATTAACGACCTACCATGCCATTGATTACAAGATGTCCAGCATTACAACGACCATGTCAGATACAATATCCACCATGACCCGCCACGTCAGACATAACCAGCACCAAACATCCTACCATGTTAGAGATAAAATTACCAGTATGATAACACTTGCCATGTTAGAAGATAAGAATACCAGTATTATAACACTTGCCATGTTAGAGATAAGAGTACTCAGTATTATAACACTCTGCCATGTTAGAGATAAGAGAGTACCAGTATTATAACACTTGCCATGTTAGAGATAAGAGTACCAGTATTATAACACTTCCATGTTAGATAAAGAGTTCCAGTATTATAAGAGTTTCCATATTAGAGATAAGATTATAGTATTATAACATGTTAGAGATAAGAGTACCTAGTATTATAACACTTGCCATGTTAGAGATAAAATTACCAGTATTATAACACTTGCCATGTTAGAGATAAGAGTACCAGTATTACAACACTTGCCATGTTAGAGATAAGAGTACCAGTATTACATCACTTGCCATTTAGTGATAGGTTTGAGTATTATAACACTCATGTTAGAGATAAGGTACCAGTATTATAACACTTGCCATGTTAGAGATAAGAGTACCAGTGCATTACAACACTTGCCATGTTAGAGATAAGAGTACCAGTATTATAACACTTGCCATGTTAGAGATAAGAGTACCAGTATTATAACACTTGCCATGTTAGAGATAAGAGTACCAGTATTATAACACTGGCCATGTTAGAGATAAGAGTACCAGTATTATAACACTTGCCATGTTAGAGATAAGACCAGTACACTCTTGCCATGTTAGAGATAAGAGACCATATTACACTTGCCATGTTAGAGATAAGAGTACTCAGTATTATAACACTTTGCCATGTTAGAGATAAGAATACCAGTATTATAACACTTGCCATGTTAGGATATAAAATTACCAGTACTATAACACTTGCCATGTTAGAGATAAGAGTACCAGTGCTACAACACTTGCCATGTTAGTGATAAGAGTTCAATATTATAACGCTTGCAATGTTAGAGATAAGAGTACTCGGTATTATAACACTTCTGCCGTATTCAGAGATAAGAGTACTGCGTTAGCAGCACCGGCCAAAGAGGTAAGAGTACCAGCATTATAACACTTGCCATGTTAGAGATAAAGAGTACCAGTGTTATAACGCTTGCCATGTTAGAGATAAAGAGTACCAGTATTATAGCACTTGCCATGTTAGAGATAAGAGTACCAGTATTACAACACTTGCCATGTTAGAGATACTACCAGTATTACAACACTTGCCATGTTGGAGATACTACCAGTATTATAACACTTGCTATGTTAGAGATACTACCAGTATTATAACACTTGCCATGTTAGAGATACTACCAGTATTATAACACTTCGCTCCCATGTCTGTAGGACCCCAAAGCTTAAAAGAGGAGGACAAGAAGGGAGGGACAAGGAAAGAAAAAGATGACAAAGGCACCAAGAAGGGTAGGTTTGATGTCTCGATGTTCTGTATCAGCTCAGTCAGAGAACCACTGATCTGTAGTGAGACATAGTGTACATCAGTAGGGACATATACAGTGATGGTACTTGTGGTCCTTTTGTCATAGTTAATTATTAGTGTCTGATGCTCATTCTTATTTGTTTATTGTGTTTGCTATTTGTATGAATGTGTGATTGTGTTTTTAGGTTTGTTTTGTAATTTGTTTCTGATATTGAGACAATCTTTACCGATTCCAGCTGTCCAATCATTCTCGACTCTTTATATCTGTATGCCCTCTGAACGTTGAGGACATCGATGACTGAAACCATAACAGGTTAACCTCTAACTATATTCAAGAGATATACATTTATGACATACTGGTAACAGTAGCTTTAAGATCACTTGAAACAGAACCTGTTGTGATGATTTGATGGTTTTATTTAGGTGTTTTCTCAAATCATTTATTGGACAGTTGATGTTTGAAAGTAAGTTGTGCATGCTTCTGTTGACAAATTAGATTCCAGAACTGTCACCTCTAGTGACAACTAAGTCCCTCAGATTCTGACGTAGTATCCTGTCCTGCCCTGTCCATTAGCTGAACGCTAACTTATCAACTCTCGCGTGAGGGATTTATCTAGACCAGTGTTCGTGATTGTACTAAGCCATATTAGCACTAAGATTGTTACTCCCATACCTTTTAACATAGACATGCAATATTCTTAGCATTAAGGTGATTGTGGTAACACCAAGACCTTAACATAGACTTCACGAAAAGTCTTGGCGCTTGAGGTCATTTTGTGCAACACCGCCCTCCTGTATTTGGCCCCAAACGGCAGCCAACGCGTCGCTATTAAGTGACATGTAGTCATAGTAACATGACTACCAAAGTGTTATGGCATTGTAGAGGGGTGTTTTATTTTGCCGAAAATAGAACCAGTAGAGGAGTTGAAAGGCTATAGTGGTTAGTTTTCTCCCCTCAAGTTAATTTGAAATCCTACCAACTTTAACAGAACTCCCATATTTTGAAAAGAATGATGTGCTTTCCCAGTTTGGCTGCCATGGTAATTAAGTTTAAAATCTTAGAAAGATCCCTCATACTAATGATACTGTTTGTTTTAACATTCTTGCTTCTCTCAAAGTGAAGAAAACAAATTCCTGTGACTCTCTATCTTGTCGGTCACTGAATAGGGCTCCAGCAATCTATTCCCTCTTCCTAAGAGGCCACTAAACATATGTAATGAAGACTCTCACTGAATAGGGCTCGCAGCAATCTATACTCATTCCCGAGAGGCCACTAAACATATCTAACGAAGACTCTCACTGAATAGGGTTCCAGCAATCTATTCTCTTCCTGAGAGGCCACTAAACATATCTGATGAAGACTCTCACTGAATAGGACTCCAGCAATCTATTATTCCTCTCCTTAGAGGCCACTAAACATGATCTAATGAAGACTCTTCACTGAATAGGACTCCAGCAATCTATACTCTTTCCTGAGAGGCCACTGCAAACATTTCTAATAAAGACTCTCACTGAATAGGACTCCAGCAATCTATACTCTCCTTAGAGAGTGTCACTCAAACATATCTAATGAAGACGCCTTCTCACTGAATAGGACTCCAGCAATCTATTCTTCCTGAGAGGCTACTAAAACACATACCTTGATGAAGACGCTCACTGAATAGGCCATTCCAGCAATCTATTAGCCTCTAATGAGGCCAATTTCAAACTTATCTAATGAAGACTCTCACCGAATAGGACTCCAGCACTCCATACTCTTCCTGAGAGGCCACTTCAAACATATCTTAATAAAGACTCTCACTGAATAGGACTCCAGCAATCTATACTCTTTCCTGAGGAGAGGCCACTTAAACATATCTAATGAAGATGCTTTCACTGAATATCAGGGCTCCAGCAATCTTATACTCTTTCTGAGAGGCCACTAAACTCTATCTAATGAAGACTCTCACTGAATAGGACTCCAGCAATCTATACTCTTTCCTGGAGAGGCCACTAAACTTATCTAATGAAGACGCCACTGAATAGGACTCCATAAATCTATACTCTTCCTAAGAGGCCACCAAACATATCTAATGAAGACATCTCACTGAATAGGACTCCAGCAATCTATACTCTTCCTGAGAGGCCACTTCAAACATATCTAATGAAGACTCTCACTGAATAGGGCTCAAGTACTATAAGTACTCTTCCTGAGAGGCCACTAAACATATCTAATGAAGACGCCTTCACTGAATAGGCCTCCAGCAATCATTATTCTCTTCCTAAGAGGCCACTCAACATATCTAATGAAGACTCCTACTAAATAGGGCTCCAGCAATCTGTTCTCCTTCCTGAGAGGCTACTAAACTTATTCTAACAATGAAAACTCTCACTGAATAGGGCTCCAGCAATCTATTCCCTTCCTAAGAGGCCACTCAAACATAATTCTAACAAAGAATTCCTGTTCTGAATAGGTCTGCAGCATTCTATTCTCATCCAAAGAGGCTTACCAAACATAGCCTCCTGATGAAGACGCTCACCAAATAGGACTCCAGCTAACTATTCTCTCCCAGAGAGGCCACTAAACTTACCCTGGATGAAGACGCCACTGAATAGGACTCCAGCACCTATACTCTCTCCCAAGAGGCACACTAAATGCATCTAATGTAAAGACTCACCAGCACAGGGCCCAAGCAAATAGGATTCTCCTGAGAGGCAACTAAACTTCTTATCTTGATGAAGACTTCACCTAATGGTGTATTCCATGGGACCCATTTTCTCCTATATACCAAAACCCTTATTCTGGAACAGACACTGCCTCTAGTTTAGGACTCCAGCAATCTATTCTCTTCCTAAGAGGCCACTTCAGCATATCTAATGAAGGACCTTCACTGAATAGGCCTCCTAAGTAATCTAGGGTATTCTCCCAAGAGTTCTAGTCTCAATGCAAAGTGATTTTCACTGAATAGGGCTCAAGCACCCATACTCTTCCTGAGAGGCCACTAAACATGGTTCTAATGAAGACGCCACTGAATAGGCCTCAAGCAATCTATACTTTCCTTCCGAGGAGGCCACTAAACTTACGAAGACGCTTCATCACTAAATAGACTCCAGCACCTATTTCTTTTCCTGAGAGAGGCCACTAAACTTATCTATGAAGACGCTTCTCAACGAACAGCAATCTGTCTAGTTTTGCTATGGTTGTAACTGCTTGAGCACATGTCATCGGGTTCCCAATTTATTGTGATTGATGCACATGCTGTTGATCACTGGATTGTTTGGTCCAGTCTCGATTATTCACACAGTCACAATATATTGAATATAGTTTACGTTAAACAAGAAAACAGTCATCATAAGGTAAAGAGATATTCTACAACCCGCTTATAAGTAATGTAAGAGAAGAACTACTTTATGGCACAGTAAAACTCAATGATGATATTTCAGCCCTGAAGGTGTTATAGATTTCCAGTGAGTACATGTACCCGAACGAAGTACACTGAAGTGA